>NW_027399463.1:4321-7742 GCF_003265705.2 Callorhinus ursinus | reverse complement strand
ACAATTTTATAGCATGGTGAAAAGTAGATGAATATATCAATTATTTGTAAAAATAAAACTATAAATAAAAGAATTACTTAAAAATAATCTAGTTATGTCAGCTACAATATGAAAGGAATCTCAGAATAAATGTGCCACCCCTTCCTCCCCGGGGAAGAGAAGCGCGGGAGCGCACCGCAGGGATCTGCTGGGTTTGGAGAATCCACACCGAGTCGTGTGCCATAGAAACGCTTGGTGACAGGCCAGGTGAGCACGGAGTGTGGCCGGAGACCAGGGAGACAAGAGTGACTGACTGCTTTTCTCGAGAAGCGGGGCCCCGAGTTCTCGGCTCCTCCAGGGCAGAGATTGGGAGGCTGCCATTTTCACTCTCGTCCTACAAAGCTATACGGAAAGCTTGCAGGGAACAAAAGCTTCCGAGAGCAAACCCGAGCAGATTACTTAGCCCGGACCGGCAAGGGAGGGGCAATTCTGCCTCTGGCAAGGACCTTTGGGAACCACGGCAACAAGCCCCTCCCCCAGAAGATCAGCAAGAACAGCCAGCCAAGACCAAGTTTACCGATCAATGAGAACGGCAGAACTCCAGCACTAGGGGAATACTGCACATAGAATTCATGGCTTTTTTACCATGATTCTTTAGTCTTTAAAAGTTAATTTGTTTTTTAACTGTCTTTTTTTTATAATTTTTCTTTTTCCCTTTTTCAACCAACATCTTATCAATCCCTTTTTTAAAAAAATTTTTTTATTTTTCATTTTTAGAGTCATATTCTATCCCTTCATAGTAGTTACCCTTATTTTTGGCATATATATATAAGTTGTTCTCTCTTTAAAATTTTGAGATACAGTTTCTTCTAACAGATCAAAATATACCCTAAATCTCTAGTGTATGGCTTTCTTCTACTCTCCTGCCTGATCACATTCTGTCCCCCCTTTACTTTTTTTTTATCCTCTTCTTTCTTTTTCCAAACAACTTCTTATCTTATCAATTCCTTTTATAAAATTTTTTATAATTTTCATCTTTACATTCATATTCCATCCCTTCATCGTATTAACCCTTATTTTGTACATATATAAGTCTTTCTTTCTTTAAAATTTTGGGAGGCACTATCTTCAAACAGGCCAAAATACACCCAAAATCTAGTGTGTGGCACTAATCTATGCACCAGCCTAATCATATTTGATGATATTCTGCTTTTTTTGTTTTGCTCTGTTTTTGCTTATTTTTATCTTTTTCTTTTTTTTTTTCTTTCTTTTCCTTTCTTTTCCCCTGGTTTCAGGTCTTTTCTGATTTGTTTAGAGTATATTTCCTGGGGACATTGTTACCCTGTTAGCATTTTGTTTTCTCATTCATCTATTCCCCTCTGGACACAATGACAAGATGGAAAAAATCACCTCAGCAAAAAGAACAAGAGGTAGTACCGTCTGCCAGGGACTTAATACGGACATTAGTACGATGTCGGACCTAGAGTTCAGAATCATGATTTTAAAGATACTAGCTGGGCTTGAAAAAAGCGTGGAAGTTATTAGAGAAACGCTTTCTGGAGAAATAAAAGAACTAAAATCTAACCAAGTCGAAATCAAAAAGGCTATTAATGAGGTGCAATCAAAAATGGGGACACTAACTGCTAGGATAAATGAGGCAGAAGAGAGAATCAGCAATATAGAAGACCAAATGATGGAAAATAAAGAGGCTGAGAAAAAGAGAGATAAACAACTACAGGATCACGAGGGCAGAATTCGAGAGATAAGTGATAACATAAGACAAAACAACATTAGAATAATTGGGATCCCAGAATAAGAAGAAAGAGAGAGAGGGGCAGAAGGTATATTGGAGCAAATTATAACAGAGAAATTCCCTAATGTGGGGAAGGAAACAGGCATCAAAATCCAGGAGGCACAGAGAATCCCTCTCAAAATCAATATAAATAGGTCAACACCCTGACATCTAAGAGTAAAACTTATGAGTCTCAGAGACAAAGAGAAAATCCTGAAAGCAGCTCAGGAGAAGAGATCTGTAACCTATAATGGTAGAAACATTAGATTGGCAACAGACCTATCCACAGGGACCTGGCAGGCCAGAAAGGACTGGCATGATATATTCAGAGCAGTAAATGAGAAAAATATGCAGCCAAGAATACTATATCCAACTAGGCTGTCATTGAAAAGAGAAGGAGAGATCAAAAGCTTCCAGGACAAACAAAAACTAACGGAATTTGCAAACACGAAACAGCCCTACAGGAAATATTGAAAGGGGTCCTCTAAGCAAAGAGAGAGCCTAAAAGTAGCATAGACCAGATAGGAACACAGACAATATACAGTAACAGTCACCTTACAGGCAATACAATGGCACTAAATTCATATCTTCCAATAGTTACCCTGAATGTAAATGGGCTAAATGCTCCAATCAAAAGACACAGGCTATCAGATTGGATTAAAAAACAAGACCCATCAATATGCTGTCTGCAAAAGACTCATTTTAGACCCAAAGACACCCCCAGATTGAAAGTGAGAGGGTGGAAACCATTTACCATGCTAATGGACACCAAAAGAAAGCTGCGGTGGCAATCCTTATATCAGACAAATTAGATTTTAAACCAAAGACTGTAATAAGAGATGAAGAATGACACTATATCCTACTTCAAAGGTCTATCCAACAAGAAGATCTTACAATTGTAAATATCTATGCCCCTAACATGGGAGCAGCCACTTTTATAAGGCAATTAATAACAAAAGCAAAGAAACACATTGACAACAATACAATAATAGTGGGGGAGTTTAACACCCCCCTGACTGAAATGGACAGATCATCTAAGCAAAAGATCAAAGGAAATAAAGACTTTAAATGACACACTGGACCTAATGGACTTCACAGACATATTCAGAAATTCCATCCCAAAGCAACGGAATACACATTCTTCTCTAGTGCCCATGAAACATTCTCCAGAACAGATCACATCCTAGGTCACAAATCAGGTCTCAACTGGTACCAAAAGATTGGGATTATCCCCTGCATATTTTCAGACCACAATGCTTTGAAACTAGAACTCAATCACAAGAGGAAAGTCGGAAAGAACTCAAATACATGGAGGCTAAAGAGCATCCTACTAAAGAAGGAATGGGTCAACCAGGAAATTAAAGAAGAATTAAAAAATTCATGGAAACCAATGAAAATGAAAACAGAACTGTTCAAAATCTTTGGGATACAGCAAAGGCAGTCCTAAGAGGAAAGTATATAGCAATACAAGCCTTTCTCAAGAAACAAGAAAGGTCTCAAATACATAACCTAACCCTACACCTAAAGGAGCTAGAGAAAAAAACAGCAAATAAAGCCTAAACCCAGCAGGAGAAGAGAAACAATAAAGATCAGAGCAGAAATCAATGAACTAGAAACCAAAAGAACAGTAGAACAGATCAACGAAACTAG
>NW_027399463.1:1272-4221 GCF_003265705.2 Callorhinus ursinus | reverse complement strand
AAGAGGAAAGTCGGAAAGAACTCAAATACACGGAGGCTAAAGAGCATCCTACTAAAGAAGGAATGGGTCAACCAGGAAATTAAAGAAGAATTAAAAAATTCATGGAAACCAATGAAAATGAAAACAGAACTGTTCAAAATCTTTGGGATACAGCAAAGGCAGTCCTAAGAGGAAAGTATATAGCAATACAAGCCTTTCTCAAGAAACAAGAAAGGTCTCAAATACATAACCTAACCCTACACCTAAAGGAGCTAGAGAAAAAACAGCAAATAAAGCCTAAACCCAGCAGGAGAAGAGAAACAATAAAGATCAGAGCAGAAATCAATGAACTAGAAACCAAAAGAACAGTAGAACAGATCAACGAAACTAGGAGCTGGTCTTTTGAAAGAATCAACAAGATTGATAAACCCCTGGCCAGACTTATCCAAAAGAAAAGAGAAATGACCCAAATCAACAAAATCATGAATGAAAGAGGAGAGATCACAAACAACACCAAAGACATACAATTATAAGAACATATTATGAGCAAATTTATGCCAGCAAATTAGATAACCTGGAAGAAATGGATGCATTCCTAGAGATGTATCAATTACCAAAACTAAACCAGGAAGAAACAGAAAACCTGAATAGACCTATAACCACTAAGGAAATTGAAGCAGTCATCAAAAATCTCCCAACCAACAAAAGCCCAGGGCCACATGGCTTCCCAGGGTAATTCTACCAAACATTTAAGGAAGAATTAATACCTGTTCTTCTGAAACTGTTCCAAAAAATAGAAATGGAAGGAAAACTTCCAAACTCGTTTTATGAGGCCACCATTACCTTGATCCCCAAACCAGACAAAGACCCCATCAAAAAGGAGATTACAGACCAATATCCTTGATGAACATGGATGCAAAAATTCTCACCAAAATACTAGTCAATAGGATCCAACAGTACATTTAAAGGATTCTTCACCACGACCAAGTGGGATTTATCCCTGGGCTGCAAGGTTGGTTCAACATCCGCAAATCAATCAACGCGATACAATACATTAACAAAAGAAAGAAGAAGAATCATATGATCCTCTCAATAGATGCAGAAAAAGCATTTGACAAAGTACAGCACCCTTTCTTGATCAAAACTCTTCAGAGTATAGGGATAGAGGGTACATACCTCAATATCATAAAAGCCATCTATGAAAAATCCACAGCGAATATCATTCTCAATCGGGAAAAACTGAGAGCTTTCCCCCTAAGGTCAGGAATGTGGCAGGGATGTCCACTATCACCACTGCTATTCAACATAGTATTAGAAGTCCTAGCCATAGCAATCACACAACAAAAAGAAATCAAAGGCATCCAAATCGGCAAAGAAGAAGTCAAACTCTCACTCTTTGCAGATGATTTGATACTGTATGTGGAAAACCCAAAAGACTCCACCCCAAAACTGCCATAACTCATACAGGAATTCAGTAAAGTAGCAGGATATAAAATCAATGCACAGAAATCAGTGGCATTCCCATACACCAACAACAAGACAGAAGAGAGAGAAATTAAGGAGTCAATCCCATTTACAATTGCACCCAAAACCATAAGATACCTAGGAAAAAATCTAACTAAAGAGGCAAAGGATCTGTACTCCGAAAACTATAAAATACTCATGAAAGAAATGGAAGAAGACACAAAGAAATGGAAAAAGGTTCAATGCTCATGGATTGGAAGAACAAATATGGTGAAGATGTCAATGCTACCTAGAGCAATCTACACATTCAATGCAATCCCCATCAAAATACCATCCACTTTTTTCAAAGAAATGGAACAAATAATCCTAAAATTTGTATGGAACCAGAAGAGACCCCGAATAGCCAGAGGAATATTGAAAAAGAAAAGCAAAGCCTGTGGCATCACAATTCCGGACTTCCAGCTCTATTACAAAGCTGTCATCATCAAGACAGTATGGTGCTGGCACAAAAACAGACACATAGATCAATGGAACAGAACCGATAGCCTGGAACAGGACCCCCAACTCCTTGGTCAACTCATCTTTGACAAAGCAGGAAAGAATGTCCAATGGAAAAAAGACAGTCTCTTCAACAAATGGTGTTGGGAAAATTGGACAGCCACGTGCAGAAGAATGAAACTGGACCATTTCCTTACACCACACACAAAAATAGACTGAACGTGGTTGAAAGACCTAAATGTGAGACAGGAGTCCATCAAAATCCTAAAGGAGAACACAGGCAGCAACCTCTTCGACCTCAGCCGCAGCACCTTCTTCCTAGAAACACCGCCAAAAGCAAGGGAAGCAAGGGCAAAAATGAACTATTGGGACCTCATCAAGATAAAAAGCTTTTGCACAGCAAAAGAAACAGTCCACAAAACCAAAAGACAACCAACAGAATGGGAGAAGATATTTGCAAATGACATATCAGATAAAGGGCTAGTATCCAAAATCTTTAAAGAACTTATCAAACTCAACACCCAAAGAACAAATGATCCAATCAAGAAATGGGCAGAAGACATGAACAGACATATTTCCAAAGGAGACATCCAAATGGCCAACAGACACATGAAAAGGTGCTCAACATTGCTCAGCATCAGGGAAATCCAAATCAAAACCTCAATGAGATATCACCTCACACCAGTCAGAATGGCTAAAATTAACAA
This sequence comes from Callorhinus ursinus, assembly GCF_003265705.2. Lineage (NCBI taxonomy): Eukaryota > Metazoa > Chordata > Mammalia > Carnivora > Otariidae > Callorhinus > Callorhinus ursinus. The sequence continues at coordinate 1,573 of NW_027399463.1, read as the reverse complement.
GTCAGGAAATGACAGATGTTGGCAGGGAGGCGGAGAAAGGGGACCCTCCTACCCTGTTGGTGGGAATGCAAGCTGATGCAGCCACTTTGGAAAACAGTATGGAGGTTCTTCAAAAAGTTGAAAATAGAGCTACCGTACGACCCAGCAATTGCACTACTGGGTATTTACCCCAAAGATCCAAATGTAGGGATCCAAAGGGGTACATGCACCCCAATGTTTATAGCAGCAATATCCACAATAGCCAAACTGTGGAAAGAGCCAAGATGTCCATCGACAGATGAATGGATAAAGAAGATGTGGT
>NW_027399463.1:0-1172 GCF_003265705.2 Callorhinus ursinus | reverse complement strand
ACACACAATGGAATATTATGCAGCCATCGAAACTAATGAGATCTTGCCATTTGGAACAATGTGGATGGAAGTGGAGGGTGTTATGCTGAGTGAAATAAGTCAATCAGAGAAAGACAAGTATCATATGATCTCACTGATATGAGGAATTCTTAATCTCAGGAAACAAACTGAGGGTTGCTGGAATGGTGGGGGGTGGGAGGGATGGGGTAGCTGGGTGATAGACACTGGGGAGGGTATGTGCTATGGTGAGCACTGTGAAGTGTGCCAGACTGTTGAATCACAGATCTGTACCTTTGGAGCAAAGAATACATTATATGTTTAAAAAAAAGAAGAAGAAGAAGAAGAAGAAGAAGAAGAAGAAGAAGAAGATAGCAAGAGGGGAAGAATGAAGGGGGGGAAATTGGAGGGGTAGACGAACCATGAGAGACTATGGACTCTGAGAAACAAACTGAGGGTTCTAGAGGGGAGGGGGGTGGGAGGATGGGTTAGCCCGGTGATGGGTATTAAGGAGGGCACGTTCTGCATGGAGCACTGGGTGTTACATGCAAACAATGAATCATGGAACACTACATCAAAAAAAAAAAAAGAACTTCTTGCCTACTATCAGTTGTGTAACTATTCCGCAACATTTTTTTTAAAGATTTTATTTATTTATTTGAAAGAGAGAGAGCATGAGCAGGGGGAAGGGTAGAGGGAGAGGGAGAAGCAGCCTCCCTGCTGGGCAGGAAGCCCAATGTTGGACTTGATCCCAGGACCCTGGAATCATGACACAAACCAAAGGCAGATGCTTAACCGACTGAGCCACCCAGGCCCCCAGTTTTGTAACATTTTAAAGGATGACAGGAACTGAAACTCAAAACAAATAGTTTTCACAGATTATAATACTATAATACTAATTATTTGCTGACTCTGCATCTGCTATGAATAATACTGTGATGGTTAATTTTATGTGTCAACTTGCCTGGTGCCCAGATATTTGGTCAAGCATTGTGGGTGTACCTGTAAGGGTGTTTCTTTCTTTCTTTTTTTTTTTGGATGAGGTTAACATTTTAATTGAACAAGGTTGCCCATTCTCACCACTTTTACTCAACAAAGTACTGGGAGTCCTAGCTAGAGTAATCGGTGAAGAAAAAGAAATAAACCATATCTAAATTGGAAGGAAGAAATAAAAC
>NW_027399462.1:0-7742 GCF_003265705.2 Callorhinus ursinus | reverse complement strand
GTAAAACCTTCCTCTTTCCAACCGGTTTCCTATAAAGTCACCAAATGGGGTCTGTTATTGCAAAAAGGAGAGCAATAAAAAAAATAGCTCCCTTCCTAACTGGGGACATTCTTACATTCCTTTTTCTTGGTTTTGCCTTTGGACATTTCAAAGAAAACTTGTTGAACTCTTAAATATTTAAACCAGTATTTCAGAAGCAGCAACAATCTTGAATGCAAGTCCATTAAATTACAAGGCAATAAAGTAAATTTCGAGGATCCCTAAGTGAAGGAGTAAAACGATTCTTTAGTTCGTGGGAAAATGGGCCAACCCCACCGTAACGCAATAATGCCGCGTCACGGAACAGTGCACGTTCCAAGAGAAACTTTTTCCAGACATAGAAATGAGGTCCGAGAGAGCCTCTGCGGTGCTCGATCCCTCATGAACATGAACAAATGTATTCGAAAGAGCAAAATCCGTGCACTCTCCGTTCCCAATACAATTGCTATTGGTTGCTGACATTTTGTAAAGACTACGAACTTTCACGAAGCTGGAAGGGCGCAAAACCACAGCCATTTTCCGAAGCCAAGTAAACAGCGCGTACAAGGCAGCAAGAAGGGTGGACAGGAAGGTGCCAAGTGCACGATCAAAGGGGTGGGGGGAGGCAGCGTCAACCAGTAAATGGAGTGAAGGGCGCAGGGGACGCAGAGCTCCAAGGTTAGGTTCTGTAAATATACAATGGGGGCTGGGAGAACAACTTCTCAAACTGTCCTCTCCAAATGGCTTCCTTCAACCAAAGTGTCACGTCTGACCCTCGGAGGAGGGCTCCGGCCATCTCTGCCCTGCTCCTCCCCCCGCCCCGCCAGGCGCTCCCGCGACCCGCGCGTCCTTCCCCGCCGGCCGCCGCCCCACCTGTGCCTTCCAGACCTCGGGCGCTTAGGCGCCCCTTGGAGAGTTCCCCGCCTGGCTGCCGGCTGCCGCACCCCAGCGACCTGCTCCCTCAGACGCCGCGCCTCCAGGAAGCGCTGGGCCAAGACCGGCCCCGATGTTCTCAGCGCCTCGCACGCGCGCGCCCTGACGCTGGGCCTCACAGAGCGTTCCAAGCCCTCGCTCTCGCGGCGGGGAGCCGCAGGCCGGCTTTCGCGTGACGCCCACTCGGGTGGCTTACCCTCCGAGGCCCCGCCTCAGTCCTTCCCACGCTGACCTTCTAGATGGTGTGTGAGGAGACGTCAGCCAGCTCCGGATCCTGGAGGACGCGGGCGGAAGGCTCCCAGAGAATCCCGTGAAGCGGCCGCTCCGCGCGGACGCCCAGCCCCGGCCTTCGCGCGCGTCGTCAGCGCCCGCGCTTGCGCGGTGTCTTTCTCCCCACAGCGAACCAAGGCCGCTGGAGGGGCTGGGAAAGAGCGGTGGGCCGTGAGAGCGGTCGCGGCTGGAGGGAGCAGCCTTGGACACAGTGCACGTGCGAGAACCAGGGCTGATTCTCCCAACTCTCCTGGAACCTAGTCTTTGTTACTCATGTATTCTAAGACGGTTGCCGCCGATGGTAAAAGTCTCCAGGTGTGTGTGTGCGTGTGTCTGTGTGTGTGTGCGCAGCAGTACTGCCCATGTTAAATTCCTGACTCCTCAGGATAAAGAGCAACTGTGCTGATACCATTTATGATTGTGGGGCTAAAAAGGGAGGATCAAAGTGAACATACCTTACCTTGCTCCAAAACTTCTTTAAAATGACTAAAATGGTATAGATGACATTTTATACTCTTCAATAGACTTGCCTTTAGAAAACTATACATAGCGTGCCCTGAGCATTTACGCCTACCTAAGTGACTTGTTGAGGGATGGCAGTGACTTAATTCTACATGAAGTACTTACCTCAAACAAAATTAGTTAATGATGAGGACTGTTGTGGGATCACTGGGTGAGGCCTTTAAGTTAGGGGCCATTTGGGAATTTCCCCCACTCGAAGAAAAGTAACAGTCATCCCAAAGAGAAACACCTGTTAGGAAGATACACGTTAATACAAGGGTTTAAATTATTTTGCTCGTATACTCCCTAAAAGAATTCTGGAAACATGTGACTGTACCTTTTCCCTCATTTTTAGATAGACCATACCTAAAAATTTTGATGTGATTTAAATAGTTGCAAAAGATACAAATTGTTCGATAGTTAATTGACAGTTTTAAAATAAAACTGCTACATAACCCTTCTAAATGTAGCCAGTGTGAACCTAAATACCAGGCAATTTGATATCCTTCATCAATTTCTATAACTACATGAACAAGCTTTTCTTTAATACAAGATTTTGCATCCTTCCTTTTCTTCCTGAACCTGTATTTCCATAGTTCTTCATGAAAACTTATCCCAAAATAATATTTCTTTATTCTGGAAAGTCTTTTCTTGATCACCTATCGAACTTCTTTGCATCATAGGTACATAAATTTAAATCTAATTTTAAAATTTTGCAATAGCCATAAAAGTTAAAGTGTTTAAAAACTTGAAATTTCTAAATACAAGGTCATTATATATAGAAAACCATAGAATTTACTACAAAGCTACTAAGTACATCAAAGTTGCAGGATAAAGGATCAACATACAAAAATCGATAGTATTTCTAAACACTAGCAATGAACGCTCCAAAAATGAAATTAAGAATGTCATGACAATACTATCAAGAACAAAACACTTGGGAATAAATTTAACAAAATAAGTGCAAGACTTGCTGACAGTGTTTATAGAAGACATAAATGAATGGAAAGACATTCCATACTCGCAAACAGATTTAATATTGTTATAATGGCAATATTCCCCAAATTGATCTACAGATGGAGCATAATCCCTAAGAAAATGCCAGAGAACTATTTTGCAGAAATCGGCAAGCTAATCCTAAACTCACATGGAAATGCAAGGGAGCCAGAATAGCCAAAGCAATCTTGAAAAAGAACAAAGGGGAAGGACATTTTGTTTGTTTGTTTTGTTTCTTTTGTGTTTTGAGTTTTTATTTGAATAATACAGTGATTCATCACTTTCATACAACACCCAGAGCTCATCACTAGAAGTACCCTCCATAACCATCACCCATTTTACCCATCCCCCTGCCCACTTCTGCTCCAGGAACCCTCGGTTTGTTCCTTATAGTGGAGTCTGTTTCCTGGTTTGCCTCTCTCTCTCTTTTTTTCCATAGGTTCATCTGTTTTGTTTCTTAAATTCCACATATGAAATCATATAGTATTTGTCTTTACTGCCTGACATATTTTGCTTAGCATAATGCTCTCTGGTTCTATCCACATTGTTGCAAGTGGCCTGATTTCATTCTTTCTGGTGGCTGTGTAATATCCCATTATATAAATATATATATCATCTATCTATCTATTTATCTATCTATTTATCATCTATATATCTCTATATATATCTTCTTTATCAATCCATCAGTTGATGTACATTTGGGCTCTTTCCATAATTTGGCTATTGTTGATAATGCTGCTATAAACATCAGGGTGCATCTATCCCTTTGAATCAGTATTTTTTTTTTAAATCTGCATATGTCTTTAGGTCTAAAATGAGTCTTACAGGCAGCATATAGGTGGGTCTTGTTTTTTTCCATTCTGACACTCTATGTCTTTTGATTGGAGCATTTAGCCATTTACATTTAGAGTAATTATTGATTGATATATATTTAGTGCCATTTTATTACTTGTTTTGTCATTGTTTTTGGAGATTTTCTCTGTTCCTTTCTAGTCTTTGTCACTTTTGGTCTTTCCTTCCCACTCAAAGTGTCCCTTTTAATATTTTTTTGCAGGGCTGGTTTAGTGGTCAGGAACTGCTTCAGTTTTTGTTTGTCTGGGAGACTATTTCTTCTTCTGTTCTGAATGATAGCCTTGCTGGATAGAGTATTCCTGGCTGCATATTTTTCCCAGGCAGCAGGTTGAATATATCATGTCACTCCCTTCTGGCTTGCCAGGTTTCTGTTGAGAGATCTGCCAGTAGATTATGGGTTTGCCCTTGCAAGTTAGGGAAATGTCTTGCTGCTTTTAGGATTTTTTTTCTTTATCACTATATTTTGCAAATTTAACTACAGTGTCTTAATGTTGGCCTGCTTTTCTTGATATTGATGGGAGTTCTCTGTGCCTTGTGGATTTGGATCTCTATTTCCTTCCCCTGATTAAGGTAAGTTTTCGGCTATTACTTCCTCAAATAAACCTTCAGCTCCCTTTTGTCTCTCTTATTCTTCTGGGACTACTATGATACGAATGTTACTACATTTGATATGGTCACTGAGTTCTCTAAGTCTGCTCTTGTGATCCATAGCTTTTCTTTCTGTCTTTTGTTCAGCTTCATTATTTTCCATAATTCTATCTTCTATTTCACTTATGTGTTCCTCTGCTTCTTCCATCCTTTAGGTCATTATAGCCAGTTGGTTTCAAATTTCAGTTATTGCATTTTTAATTTCTGTCTAATTTTTTTTAGCTCCTTTATCTCTGTGGTAAGGGTCTTTCCAGCTTTTCTCAAGTCCAGTGAATATCTTTATGATTGTTGCTTTAAGTTCTCCATCAGGCATATTACTTATATGTTTCCATTAGATCTCTGGCTGTGATCTTATTCTTTCTTTTGAAATGAATTCCTCTGTCTTGGCATTTTGTCCAGGTCTCTGTCTTCCTCTGTGCATTAGAAAACCCTGTTATGTCTCCTGTTCCTGAGAGTAACGGCCTTAAAAAGGGGAGGCCATATAGTGTTCAGGGCCTGGTGCTCCAAGGAGTGTGTCTGGTATGTGCTGTTTATACTCTGCTGCTATGTTTTGGCTTTGGAGCAAAGCAGCCTAAAGCTCCAGTATTTGGGTTGGCCACCCTCCGCAGGTATCTCTGTGCCTATGCTGAGGGGTGGGAGAGGGAGATGGTGTCCACTGGATCTTTTGTCACCTGAGAGGCAACTCTGCAAATGTCACTTCTCACAGATGGTCTCTAAGAAGAGTGAACAGTCTCTCTCCATGAGCCTTTGGTGATGCTCAGATTGTGCCATCCACCCCAGGATTGCTTGCATGCCTTCTCTCCTGGAGTAGGGGAGTGCCGTCAGGACTCTATCCTAGCCAAGCCTGTGGACCTCTAAAACTCCAGTTTTTGAGCCCCACTGGTTGCGAAAACTCACGAAAATCAGCCCCTCTTGTTTACCCAGCCAATGGCTTTGAGGAAGTGTTCCCCTTGTGCATATCCCTGTGTGCTCCACTCTGTCTTGCCTGTTTCTGCAACCACGGCCCCCTCCCCTCTGCAGCACCCATGATTCATTTCTCCCCTAAAGCCCATCTCCACACTTCCTACCTTCCTGAATGTGGCCTCTTCTTTCCCTCTAGTTGTGCAGTTTGTCAGTCCACAGGTCAATTTCTTGGCTATTCAGAAGAATAGATTTTTAACTATCAAATAGATTTGATAGTTATCTAGCTGTGTTTGAGGGACGAGGTAAGCCTACGGTCTTCCCACTATGCCACCATCTTAGCTCCCCCCACACTTTATGATATCAAAATTTACTACAGAGCTTCAATAATCAATTCACTTTGGTACTAGCATAGGACAAACCTACGTAGGATAGAATTGAAAAATGGAACAGAATTAAGAACCCATAAATAAGTCAATTTACAGTGAACTGGTTTTCAACAAAAGTGCCAAGAAAATCTGATGGGAAAGAAATATTCTTTTCAACAAATAGAACAATTGCAAATTCATCCAAAAAAAGGTGAATTTGGACCCTTATCTCATACTATACTAAAAATTTAACACAAAATGGATCAAAGACTTAACTGTAAGAACTAAAGCTACAAAACCCTTAGAAGAAAACATGAGTAAATCTTCATAAACTTGGGTGAAGCAATGATTTCTTAGTTGACACCCCCAAAATATAGGCAATAAAAGAAAAATTGGTAAATTGTACATCATCAAAATTAAAAGCTTTTGCTCTTCAAAAGACACCATCAAAAAATTGAAAATAAGGGACGCCTGGGTGGCTCAGTCATTAAGCGTCTGCCTTCAGCTCAGGTCATGATCCCAGGGTCCTGGGATTGAGCCCCCACATCGGGCTCCCTGCTCGGAGGGAAGCCTGCTGCTCCCTCTCCGACTCCCCCTGCTTGTAGTCTTGCTCTCATTCTCTCTCTCTCTGTCAAATAAATAAATAAAATCTTAAAAGAAAAGAAATTGAAAATAAAACCCACAGACTATGATAAGTTATTTGCAAATTATTATATCTGAGTTGTATTTAGAATATATAAAGAACTATTATAACTTAATAACTAAAAAGGTATGTAATATAATTTAAAAATGGGCCAAGGATTTGAATAGACATTTCTCCAAAGATATACAAATGGCCAGAAAGCATATGAAAATATGTTCAATGTAATTGGTCTTTAGAAAAATGGAAATAAGGAACACAATATGTCATTATTTACCCACTAGAATATCTGTAATAAAAAAAGATAGATACTAATAAGTGTGGACAAGGATGTGGAGAAATTCAAACCGTCATGTATTACTGGTACAATGTTAAATGACGCAGCCATATTTTGGTAATCAGTTTGACTGTTTCTTAAAAAGTTATATGTAGACTTTCTTTATGACCTGCAATTCCCATCAGAGGTGAAGTTGTGTACATGTTTTCATCTCTTGGTTCAAAAAAATCAAGTGATGCTGCTGTTATAAAATTCCTCCCACTTTATTTAGTTTAGGTGAATACTGTTTCTCAGCTTTCTCATCGATAAATGTTAAAATTGAGATAGAATTGGTGCTGAGTCCTGTCTTATTCTGGAAATAGAACACCTATAATACATATAATACAAACAATACAAATACTGGTACACATATACAAAATATCCAGGTATACTTGACAGAAATGTTCATAGCATTTTAAAAGGCCAAAAAGTAAAAATAACCCAAAAACATGTATCAATCAACTGATGAATGGATTTTTGAAATTGTAATAAATCCATATAGTTGGTATTATTTGGTCCCCAAAATACTGCAACATGGATAAAACTCAGTGAAAGAATCCAGACATGAACATATATTATATGATTCTATTTTTGTAAATTTTTTTAATGGCAAATAGAAAGTAGAGTAGTAGTTGCCAATGGCTGTGGTTGGTTATTGGAATTGACTGTAAATGGGCATGGGGTTTTTTTTTTTAGGTTGATAGAAATGTTCTAACATTAGATTGTGATGATGGTTTTATAATTCTGTAAACATAATATTCATTGAATTGTACATTTAAAATGAGTAAACTTTATGGTATATGTATTATATTTAAAGCAGTTTGAAAAATACCTCCTGGGTAGAGGGATTATTATAATTGTTTGTATTTATATGTATTTTATATTTGGATAAATATTTATTGAACAAGAAGTATATATTTATTGGAAATATATCTCGAAGAGGTGACAAGGCCTTTTTTCCAATTCATATATTTCTAGATGATTATCATTTATTTCTAGAATGGGACAGAATTCAGCTTCAATTATATTCTAATTTTAATATTTATAAATTTAAAGGCAGAGAAATTCTGTCCACATAAAATGAACTGATTTAGGTTATCACTGGTGATGTTACCTTTGCTCCCAGCTCATGTTAAACTCAATAGAATGACTCGGTGTAAAATAAAACTCCTGGTAAGTACAATATGTTGAAGACTAATGTGATGATAATATTCTAGGAGTTCCACATGAGGCTAGGTCTTCAATGTATGGAAAATAGGGAGTTGTTGTTTAACGGATGTAGTTTCAGTTTTGCAAGATG
>NW_027399461.1:6877-7744 GCF_003265705.2 Callorhinus ursinus | reverse complement strand
TCTTCAGAGTATAGGGATAGAGGGTACATACCTCAATATCATAAAAGCCATCTATGAAAAACCTACAGCGAGTATCATTCTCAATGGGGAAAGGCTGAGAGCCTTTCCCCTAAGGTCAGGAACGCGGCAGGGATGTCCACTCTCACCACTGCTATTCAACATAGTATTAGAAGTCCTAGCCACAGCAATCAGACAACAAAAAGAAATCAAAGGCATCCAAATCGGCAAAGAGGAAGTCAAACTCTCACTCTTTGCAGATGATATGATACTGTATGTGGAAAACCCAAAAGACTCCACCCCAAAACTGCTAGAACTCATACAGGAATTCAGTAAAGTAGCAGGATATAAAATCAATGCACAGAAATCAGTGGCATTCCTATACACCAACAATAAGACAGAAGAGAGACAAATCAAGGAGTCGATCCCATTTACAATTGCACCCAAAACCATAAGATACCTAGGAATAAATTTATCCAAAGAGGCAAAGGATCTGTACTCAGAAAACTATAAAATACTCAAGAAAGAAATTGAAGAAGACACAAAGAAATGGAAAAACGTTCCATGCTCATGGATTGGGAGAATCAACATTGTGAAGATGTCAATGCTACCTAGAGCAATCTACACATTCAATGCAATCCCCATCAAAATACCATCCACTTTTTTCAAAGAAATGGAACAAATAATCCTAAAATTTGTATGGAACCAGAAGAGACCCCGAATAGCCAGAGGAATACTGAAAAAGAAAAGCAAAGCTGGCGGCATCACAATTCCGGACTTCCAGCTCTATTACAAAGCTGTCATCATCAAGACAGTATGGTACTGGCACAAAAACAGACACATAGATCAATGGAACAGAATCGAGAGCCC
>NW_027399461.1:967-6777 GCF_003265705.2 Callorhinus ursinus | reverse complement strand
AAGACATGAACAGACATTTTTCCAAAGAAGACATCCAAATGGCCAACAGACACATGAAAAAGTGCTCAACATTGCTCGGCATCAGGGAAATCCAAATCAAAACCTCAATGAGATACCACCTCACACCAGTCAGAATGGCTAAAACGAACAAGTAAGGAAATGACAGATGTTGGCAGGGATGCGGAGAAAGGGGAACCCTCCTACACTGTTGGTGGGAATGCAAGCTGGTGCAACCCCTCTGGAAAACAGTATGGAGGTTCCTCAAACAGTTGAAATTAGAGCTACCGTTCGATCCAGCAATTGCACTACTGGGTATTTACCACAAAGATACAAATGTAGGGACCCGAAGGGGTACATGTACCCCAATGTTTATAGCAGCAATGTCCACAATAGCCAAACTGTGGAAAGAGCCAAGATGCCCATCGACAGATGAATGGATAAAGAAGATGTGGTATATATACACAATGGAATATTATGCAGCCATCAAAAGGAATGAGATCTTGCCATTTGCAACGACGTGGATGGAACTGGAGGGTGTTATGCTGAGTGAAATAAGTCAATCAGAGAAAGACATGTATCACATGACCTCACTGATATGAGGAATTCTTAATCTCAGGAAACAAACTGAGTGTTACTGGAGTGGTTGGGGGTGGGAGGGATGGGATGGCTGGGTGATAGACATTGGGGAGGGTATGTGCTACGGTGAGCGCTGTGAATTGTGCAAGACTGTTGAATCACAGATCTGTACTTCTGAAACAAATAACGCAACATATTTTAAGAAAAAAGGAAAAGAAGAAGATAACAGGAGAGGAAGAAAAGGGGAGTATGTCAGAGGGGGAGACGAACCATGAGAGATGATGGACTCTGAAAAACAAACTGAGGGTTCTAGAGGGTAGGGGGGTGGGGGGATGGGTTAGCCTGGTGATGGGTATTGAGGAGGGCACGTTTTGCATGGTGCACTGGGTGTTATGAACAAACAATGAATCATGGAACACTGCATCAAAAACTAATGATGTAATATATGGTGATTAACATAACAATAAAAAATTTAAAAAAAAGTACCATCTCAGATAAAAATATACCATTAAAAAATTATGAAATGATGGTAAACTATTTTTAACATATAGGAGAGAGAAAAGCTTAATATATTAATTACAGGATAAAGTATTTACAAGTATTTAACTTAAAGAAAAATACTTTTAGAATGATGGGCAAAGAATATACATAAGCCGCTCACAAAAAATGGAAAAAATGTTTAGGTTCACGAGTAATAAAAGTTGCAAGTTGCAAATTAAAGTGAGATATGATTATCCATTAACTACATTGGAAATACTTTGAAATGATTAAGTAGGAATCTGAGGTAGTGGGAAATTAGAAATCTTGTATATTGCTGGTGAGAAATGAAACTGGGAAAAAATTCTGAAGGTAATTTGGCAAAATGTACTGAAAGCCTTAAAAACCTGTTTACCATTTGACCCAAGAATTTTACATATAGGAATATACCCTAAGATAAATATAACATATATGTATATTTCATATTCCCCTATATGTATTCATATTCCAATATAATATCATGCATATATTCATATTCTAATCTTTCTCTCTCTGTGTTTCTCTCTTCCTCTATCTGTATATTCCTCACTAGAATATAAGCTCCACAAGGTCAAGGGGCTCTGTCTGTTTAATTCCCTGTGCTTTTACGCGAGCCTAGGAAATTGCCTGTCATGCAGTACATGATCAATAAATATTTATTGGGTTATTATTATTTTTTAATATTTGCAAAGGATCTTGGCATCTTAGAGAATGCCTAGAGGAGAATGACTAGGATATTGAAGAATTTGGAATTAAATCATGAAAAAGCAGGAGGAAAGAACTGTTGGACAAGTAGCCAGCAAAGGCTTTGATAATGGTCTTCAGACATTGGAAGGAGTATCATGTGAAAGAGTGATTTGACTCATTCTGTACAACTTCTAAGGGCAGAAATATACCAATAGATGGAATTTATAGAAAGGCAATGTGGGGACTCTATTTAAAGAAGTACTTTCACACAACTAGAGCTGTCCAAAATGGAAGTGACTACTTTGGGAAGAAGCAATTCCCTATGGCTAAAAATATTCAAACATAAGTATTTATAGAAAGATCCATAATGCAGAGTAAGTCCTTGACTGGATAACTGCAAATTTCCTCTGCTTAGAAGACTCACCCCTCTTCCTCCCCAGCATCACCTTCTACACCCTCTCTCCTTTCAACTAGTTACTCCTACTTACTTTTCGGACATCAGACTAAATGTTACCACTCTGGAATCGTTCTCCAGCTACTCAACCCAACATAGTGTTGTTTGTTTATGCCTCTAGATCCATCTCACTTTCTCTTCATGTAAATTTCCTTTTGTCAGACTGTCCTCCACTAGGTCACAAGCAAGGACTAGTTCTATCTTCTCCAACTTTTTACATCTGGTGTCTAGTACAGTGCCTGTCACATGGTAAGATCAAATCAATCTTAAAGAAGTGTGTACAAAAGTTGAAATAACTTTACATTTCATTTCTTTGGGAACCAGGAACCATTAAATCAGAGAGACATATCTATTTTCTTCCTTATTTTTATTCACTGTTTTCAGTTCCTCATGATTCTGTTTACTTTGTTGGTGCACTGGCCTAAATATATACTTTAGGGGTTGTAAAGGGAGGACTTACAATGGCCTTCCTCCATCCCTGCTCCTGCATGCCTCCAGTCATCTCAGATGGGCCCACTAAGTCATTACCTGCATTTCAGTCCACCCCCAGATGTTGACCTAGATCTTTTACCTGGGAGATTATAAAAAGCTTGGTCAACTTCTGTGGGGGTTCAGCATGCTCAGCTTTGATGCAAGATTTTCTCAGATATAACTCAACATCTGGGAAGGAGCTCTTTTGTTTTCCCAAATTGGAATTAGTTTTACTTTTTTATTATAAATGTCAAATGTAGTTATTATAAAAAATTCAGGTAAGACAGAACATGTGAAGGAAAGAAGTAATATCACCCATAATCCACTTGAAGATTACCTTTGTTAACATTTTGGTGTATATCTTTGTAGACTTTTAAAAAAATAAGCATTTTATAACGAAGTACTATCATAATACAGAAACTATTTTATAACATACTTTTCCATTTGATATATTGTAAAATCCTCTCCATGTCCGTAAGTATATATTTATATTATTTCTTTTATCATGTCTGTATAGCTTTCCAGAATATGAATATGCCATAGTTTATTTAAATGATTTTGTTTTAGCGTATTTAGGCTATTTCTATTTTTCACACTTATGAGCTGTGATACACTAAACCTTCTTGGTTGTATATCTGATTGCATGTACTCAATCATTGCATTTGTGTAAATTTGAATGTAAAATCTTAAGATTACTGGATCACAAGGTACCTATAGTATTTTAGCTTTTGGTGTATATTGCCAGGTTGTACTCTAGAAAGCATGTAGTCATTTCCACAGATCCAATTAGCATAATGCTATTGGTGTGAATGACCAGCTTGATGTTTTGTTATTTATTAATACAATAAAGTTCCCTTCAACCTACATGACAGGAAATAGGAAAGTTGATATAGCCCTGAGGCCAGTACTGTTAGTCATGCTATGTGAAGGAAAATTGTTTCTGATAGTTTTTTAAAACTGATGGGGATGAGGAAAAATGCATTCATTAAGTTGAAAGTTACATATCAGAATTAAAAGGCTGTGTTGATTTATTCACTGAAAATTTCACATTCAAAAACACACTTGTAGGGGCGCCTGGGTGGCTCAGTAGGTTTAAACGTCTGCCTTCGGCTCAGGTCTTCATCTCAGGGTCCTGGGATCAGCCCTGCTTTGGGCTCCCAGCTCAGCGGGGAGTCTGCTTCTCCTTCTGCCCCTCTCCCTCATGTGCTCTCTCTCTCTCAAATACATAAAAATTTAAAAAATCTTAAAAAAAACCCCACATCTGTAACGGCATCATCTCTTGAAAAAAGCCTCCAACCTTCCCTTAGTTGGATGTACCTAGATGTATGAACTGGCTTAGATCTGGAAACTGTGTTATGTAGGCTCTGGATCCTCACTACTGATAGTGAAATTAGATTTCTATCCACCAGACCTCTATGTGTCAAGCTATATCTCAGTGGGCTGCTTATCTATTTTGTTTCTAGGAAACCTGTGATCAATTAACCATTGCCACAGATCCCTTGGGGTCAGAACACTCTGATCACCACTTTCCCTCATCTTATTGTGATAATTGCACTCACCTTCATTCTGAGAATTAAGTGTCATTATCTGGTTTGCTGTTCTAGCATCCCATGATTTCCTCTGAAGTCAGGGACTGTCCAGGGTGACAGTCTCCACCATTTCCTCCAGGCTACGGAGGACAACTACATAGAGCTCTTCCAGAAGACTAGCACTCCCCTTCCCCCCAACACCAATAATACCTTTCATAATAATAAAAAAAAGGACTTCTGGATCATCCAATGAGATAGAGTTTGGGGGATGGATGAGGACAAAACTGATCTATCCCATTGCTCCCGTTTCCTTGAAGCTTCAGTCTTTGTTCTGAAATGCACCTGGGATTTTGTTTTAATCAGGTATGAGATGACAGACATGAGAAAACTTCCTTTAAGGATGATTTTATTACTTACAGTTCCCAAGAGGAAAGGACACATGAGGAAGCACCTAGGTCAGACTGAAGGAGAAGGAGTGAAGGGGAAGCAGGTACAGAACCTCCACTGCACTTTTTAAAATAATTTTTTATTGTTATGTTAATCACCATACATTACATCATTAGTTTTTGGTGCAGTGTTCCATGATTCATTGTTTGTGCATAACACCCAGTGCTCCACGCAGAATGTGCCCTCTTTAATACCCATCACCAGGCTAACCCATCCCCCCAACCCAACCCCCTCCCCTCTAGAACCCTCAGTTTGTTTTTCAGAGTCCATCGTCTCTAATGGTCCGTCTCCCCCTTTGACTTACTTCCCTTCATTCTTCCCCTCCTGCTATCTCCTTCTTCTTTTTTTTTCTTAACATATCTTGCATTATTTGTTTCAGAAGTACAGGTCTGTGATTCAACAGTCTTACACAATTCACAGCGCTCACCACAGGACATACCCTCCCCAATGTCTATCACCCAGCCAAACAATCCCTCCCACCCCACCCCCACTTCAGCAACCCTCAGTTTGCTTCCCGAGATTAAGAATTCCTCATATCAGTGAGGTCATATGATACATGTCTTTCTCTGATTGACTTATTTCACTCAGCATAACACCCTCCAGTTCCATCCACGTCGTTGCAAATGGCAAGATCTCATTCCTTTTGATGGCTGCATAATATTCCATTGTGTATATATACCACATCTTCTTTATCCATTCATCTGTCGATGGGCATCTTGGCTCTTTCCACAGTTTGGCTATTGTGGACATTGCTGCTATAAACATCAGGGTGCACGTACCACTTCAGATCCCTACATTTGTATCTTTGTGGTAAATACCCCATAGTGCAATTGCTGGATCCTATGGTAGCTCTATTTTCAAAAGTTTGAGGAACCTCCATACTGTTTTCCAGAGTGGTTGCACCAGCTTGCATTCCCACCAACAGTGTAGGAGGGTTCCCCTTTCTCCGCATCCCTGCCAACATCTGTCATTTCCTTACTTGTTCGTTTTAGCCATTCTGACTGGTGTGAGGTGGTATCTCATTGAGGTTTTGATTTGGATTTCCCTGATGCCGAGTGATGTTGAGCACTTTTTCATGTGCCTGTTGGCCATTTGGATGTCTTCTTTGGAGAAATGTCTGTTCATGTCTT
>NW_027399461.1:0-867 GCF_003265705.2 Callorhinus ursinus | reverse complement strand
GGGCTCTCGATTCTGTTCCATTGATCTATGTGTCTGTTTTTGTGCCAGTACCATACTGTCTTGATGATGACAGCTTTGTAATAGAGCTGGAAGTCCGGAATTGTGATGCCGCCAGCTTTGCTTTTCTTTTTCAGTATTCCTCTGGCTATTCGGGGTCTCTTCTGGTTCCATACAAATTTTAGGATTATTTGTTCCATTTCTTTGAAAAAAGTGGATGGTGTTTTGATAGGGATTGCATTGAATGTGTAGATTGCTCTAGGTAGCATTGACATCTTCACAATGTTGATTCTCCCAATCCATGAGCATGGAACGTTTTTCCATTTCTTTGTGTCTTCTTCAATTTCTTTCTTGAGTATTTTATAGTTTTCTGAGTACAGATCCTTTGCCTCTTTGGATAAATTTATTCCTAGGTATCTTATGGTTTTGGGTGCAATTGTAAATGGGATCGACTCCTTGATTTGTCTCTCTTCTGTCTTATTGTTGGTGTATAGGAATGCCACTGATTTCTGTGCATTGATTTTATAGCCTGCTACTTTACTGAATTCCTGTATGAGTTCTAGCAGTTTTGGGGTGGAGTCTTTTGGGTTTTCCACATACAGTATCATATCATCTGCAAAGAGTGAGAGTTTGACTTCCTCTTTGCCGATTTGGATGCCTTTGATTTCTTTTTGTTGTCTGATTGCTGTGGCTAGGACTTCTAATACTATGTTGAATAGCAGTGGTGAGAGTGGACATCCCTGCCGCGTTCCTGACCTTAGGGGAAAGGCTCTCAGCCTTTCCCCATTGAGAATGATACTCGCTGTAGGTTTTTCATAGATGGCTTTTATGATATTGAGGTATGTACCCTCTATCCCTATACTCTGAAGA
>NW_027399460.1:6877-7744 GCF_003265705.2 Callorhinus ursinus | reverse complement strand
TCTTCAGAGTATAGGGATAGAGGGTACATACCTCAATATCATAAAAGCCATCTATGAAAAACCTACAGCGAGTATCATTCTCAATGGGGAAAGGCTGAGAGCCTTTCCCCTAAGGTCAGGAACGCGGCAGGGATGTCCACTCTCACCACTGCTATTCAACATAGTATTAGAAGTCCTAGCCACAGCAATCAGACAACAAAAAGAAATCAAAGGCATCCAAATCGGCAAAGAGGAAGTCAAACTCTCACTCTTTGCAGATGATATGATACTGTATGTGGAAAACCCAAAAGACTCCACCCCAAAACTGCTAGAACTCATACAGGAATTCAGTAAAGTAGCAGGATATAAAATCAATGCACAGAAATCAGTGGCATTCCTATACACCAACAATAAGACAGAAGAGAGACAAATCAAGGAGTCGATCCCATTTACAATTGCACCCAAAACCATAAGATACCTAGGAATAAATTTATCCAAAGAGGCAAAGGATCTGTACTCAGAAAACTATAAAATACTCAAGAAAGAAATTGAAGAAGACACAAAGAAATGGAAAAACGTTCCATGCTCATGGATTGGGAGAATCAACATTGTGAAGATGTCAATGCTACCTAGAGCAATCTACACATTCAATGCAATCCCCATCAAAATACCATCCACTTTTTTCAAAGAAATGGAACAAATAATCCTAAAATTTGTATGGAACCAGAAGAGACCCCGAATAGCCAGAGGAATACTGAAAAAGAAAAGCAAAGCTGGCGGCATCACAATTCCGGACTTCCAGCTCTATTACAAAGCTGTCATCATCAAGACAGTATGGTACTGGCACAAAAACAGACACATAGATCAATGGAACAGAATCGAGAGCCC
>NW_027399460.1:967-6777 GCF_003265705.2 Callorhinus ursinus | reverse complement strand
AAGACATGAACAGACATTTTTCCAAAGAAGACATCCAAATGGCCAACAGACACATGAAAAAGTGCTCAACATTGCTCGGCATCAGGGAAATCCAAATCAAAACCTCAATGAGATACCACCTCACACCAGTCAGAATGGCTAAAACGAACAAGTAAGGAAATGACAGATGTTGGCAGGGATGCGGAGAAAGGGGAACCCTCCTACACTGTTGGTGGGAATGCAAGCTGGTGCAACCCCTCTGGAAAACAGTATGGAGGTTCCTCAAACAGTTGAAATTAGAGCTACCGTTCGATCCAGCAATTGCACTACTGGGTATTTACCACAAAGATACAAATGTAGGGACCCGAAGGGGTACATGTACCCCAATGTTTATAGCAGCAATGTCCACAATAGCCAAACTGTGGAAAGAGCCAAGATGCCCATCGACAGATGAATGGATAAAGAAGATGTGGTATATATACACAATGGAATATTATGCAGCCATCAAAAGGAATGAGATCTTGCCATTTGCAACGACGTGGATGGAACTGGAGGGTGTTATGCTGAGTGAAATAAGTCAATCAGAGAAAGACATGTATCACATGACCTCACTGATATGAGGAATTCTTAATCTCAGGAAACAAACTGAGTGTTACTGGAGTGGTTGGGGGTGGGAGGGATGGGATGGCTGGGTGATAGACATTGGGGAGGGTATGTGCTACGGTGAGCGCTGTGAATTGTGCAAGACTGTTGAATCACAGATCTGTACTTCTGAAACAAATAACGCAACATATTTTAAGAAAAAAGGAAAAGAAGAAGATAACAGGAGAGGAAGAAAAGGGGAGTATGTCAGAGGGGGAGACGAACCATGAGAGATGATGGACTCTGAAAAACAAACTGAGGGTTCTAGAGGGTAGGGGGGTGGGGGGATGGGTTAGCCTGGTGATGGGTATTGAGGAGGGCACGTTTTGCATGGTGCACTGGGTGTTATGAACAAACAATGAATCATGGAACACTGCATCAAAAACTAATGATGTAATATATGGTGATTAACATAACAATAAAAAATTTAAAAAAAAGTACCATCTCAGATAAAAATATACCATTAAAAAATTATGAAATGATGGTAAACTATTTTTAACATATAGGAGAGAGAAAAGCTTAATATATTAATTACAGGATAAAGTATTTACAAGTATTTAACTTAAAGAAAAATACTTTTAGAATGATGGGCAAAGAATATACATAAGCCGCTCACAAAAAATGGAAAAAATGTTTAGGTTCACGAGTAATAAAAGTTGCAAGTTGCAAATTAAAGTGAGATATGATTATCCATTAACTACATTGGAAATACTTTGAAATGATTAAGTAGGAATCTGAGGTAGTGGGAAATTAGAAATCTTGTATATTGCTGGTGAGAAATGAAACTGGGAAAAAATTCTGAAGGTAATTTGGCAAAATGTACTGAAAGCCTTAAAAACCTGTTTACCATTTGACCCAAGAATTTTACATATAGGAATATACCCTAAGATAAATATAACATATATGTATATTTCATATTCCCCTATATGTATTCATATTCCAATATAATATCATGCATATATTCATATTCTAATCTTTCTCTCTCTGTGTTTCTCTCTTCCTCTATCTGTATATTCCTCACTAGAATATAAGCTCCACAAGGTCAAGGGGCTCTGTCTGTTTAATTCCCTGTGCTTTTACGCGAGCCTAGGAAATTGCCTGTCATGCAGTACATGATCAATAAATATTTATTGGGTTATTATTATTTTTTAATATTTGCAAAGGATCTTGGCATCTTAGAGAATGCCTAGAGGAGAATGACTAGGATATTGAAGAATTTGGAATTAAATCATGAAAAAGCAGGAGGAAAGAACTGTTGGACAAGTAGCCAGCAAAGGCTTTGATAATGGTCTTCAGACATTGGAAGGAGTATCATGTGAAAGAGTGATTTGACTCATTCTGTACAACTTCTAAGGGCAGAAATATACCAATAGATGGAATTTATAGAAAGGCAATGTGGGGACTCTATTTAAAGAAGTACTTTCACACAACTAGAGCTGTCCAAAATGGAAGTGACTACTTTGGGAAGAAGCAATTCCCTATGGCTAAAAATATTCAAACATAAGTATTTATAGAAAGATCCATAATGCAGAGTAAGTCCTTGACTGGATAACTGCAAATTTCCTCTGCTTAGAAGACTCACCCCTCTTCCTCCCCAGCATCACCTTCTACACCCTCTCTCCTTTCAACTAGTTACTCCTACTTACTTTTCGGACATCAGACTAAATGTTACCACTCTGGAATCGTTCTCCAGCTACTCAACCCAACATAGTGTTGTTTGTTTATGCCTCTAGATCCATCTCACTTTCTCTTCATGTAAATTTCCTTTTGTCAGACTGTCCTCCACTAGGTCACAAGCAAGGACTAGTTCTATCTTCTCCAACTTTTTACATCTGGTGTCTAGTACAGTGCCTGTCACATGGTAAGATCAAATCAATCTTAAAGAAGTGTGTACAAAAGTTGAAATAACTTTACATTTCATTTCTTTGGGAACCAGGAACCATTAAATCAGAGAGACATATCTATTTTCTTCCTTATTTTTATTCACTGTTTTCAGTTCCTCATGATTCTGTTTACTTTGTTGGTGCACTGGCCTAAATATATACTTTAGGGGTTGTAAAGGGAGGACTTACAATGGCCTTCCTCCATCCCTGCTCCTGCATGCCTCCAGTCATCTCAGATGGGCCCACTAAGTCATTACCTGCATTTCAGTCCACCCCCAGATGTTGACCTAGATCTTTTACCTGGGAGATTATAAAAAGCTTGGTCAACTTCTGTGGGGGTTCAGCATGCTCAGCTTTGATGCAAGATTTTCTCAGATATAACTCAACATCTGGGAAGGAGCTCTTTTGTTTTCCCAAATTGGAATTAGTTTTACTTTTTTATTATAAATGTCAAATGTAGTTATTATAAAAAATTCAGGTAAGACAGAACATGTGAAGGAAAGAAGTAATATCACCCATAATCCACTTGAAGATTACCTTTGTTAACATTTTGGTGTATATCTTTGTAGACTTTTAAAAAAATAAGCATTTTATAACGAAGTACTATCATAATACAGAAACTATTTTATAACATACTTTTCCATTTGATATATTGTAAAATCCTCTCCATGTCCGTAAGTATATATTTATATTATTTCTTTTATCATGTCTGTATAGCTTTCCAGAATATGAATATGCCATAGTTTATTTAAATGATTTTGTTTTAGCGTATTTAGGCTATTTCTATTTTTCACACTTATGAGCTGTGATACACTAAACCTTCTTGGTTGTATATCTGATTGCATGTACTCAATCATTGCATTTGTGTAAATTTGAATGTAAAATCTTAAGATTACTGGATCACAAGGTACCTATAGTATTTTAGCTTTTGGTGTATATTGCCAGGTTGTACTCTAGAAAGCATGTAGTCATTTCCACAGATCCAATTAGCATAATGCTATTGGTGTGAATGACCAGCTTGATGTTTTGTTATTTATTAATACAATAAAGTTCCCTTCAACCTACATGACAGGAAATAGGAAAGTTGATATAGCCCTGAGGCCAGTACTGTTAGTCATGCTATGTGAAGGAAAATTGTTTCTGATAGTTTTTTAAAACTGATGGGGATGAGGAAAAATGCATTCATTAAGTTGAAAGTTACATATCAGAATTAAAAGGCTGTGTTGATTTATTCACTGAAAATTTCACATTCAAAAACACACTTGTAGGGGCGCCTGGGTGGCTCAGTAGGTTTAAACGTCTGCCTTCGGCTCAGGTCTTCATCTCAGGGTCCTGGGATCAGCCCTGCTTTGGGCTCCCAGCTCAGCGGGGAGTCTGCTTCTCCTTCTGCCCCTCTCCCTCATGTGCTCTCTCTCTCTCAAATACATAAAAATTTAAAAAATCTTAAAAAAAACCCCACATCTGTAACGGCATCATCTCTTGAAAAAAGCCTCCAACCTTCCCTTAGTTGGATGTACCTAGATGTATGAACTGGCTTAGATCTGGAAACTGTGTTATGTAGGCTCTGGATCCTCACTACTGATAGTGAAATTAGATTTCTATCCACCAGACCTCTATGTGTCAAGCTATATCTCAGTGGGCTGCTTATCTATTTTGTTTCTAGGAAACCTGTGATCAATTAACCATTGCCACAGATCCCTTGGGGTCAGAACACTCTGATCACCACTTTCCCTCATCTTATTGTGATAATTGCACTCACCTTCATTCTGAGAATTAAGTGTCATTATCTGGTTTGCTGTTCTAGCATCCCATGATTTCCTCTGAAGTCAGGGACTGTCCAGGGTGACAGTCTCCACCATTTCCTCCAGGCTACGGAGGACAACTACATAGAGCTCTTCCAGAAGACTAGCACTCCCCTTCCCCCCAACACCAATAATACCTTTCATAATAATAAAAAAAAGGACTTCTGGATCATCCAATGAGATAGAGTTTGGGGGATGGATGAGGACAAAACTGATCTATCCCATTGCTCCCGTTTCCTTGAAGCTTCAGTCTTTGTTCTGAAATGCACCTGGGATTTTGTTTTAATCAGGTATGAGATGACAGACATGAGAAAACTTCCTTTAAGGATGATTTTATTACTTACAGTTCCCAAGAGGAAAGGACACATGAGGAAGCACCTAGGTCAGACTGAAGGAGAAGGAGTGAAGGGGAAGCAGGTACAGAACCTCCACTGCACTTTTTAAAATAATTTTTTATTGTTATGTTAATCACCATACATTACATCATTAGTTTTTGGTGCAGTGTTCCATGATTCATTGTTTGTGCATAACACCCAGTGCTCCACGCAGAATGTGCCCTCTTTAATACCCATCACCAGGCTAACCCATCCCCCCAACCCAACCCCCTCCCCTCTAGAACCCTCAGTTTGTTTTTCAGAGTCCATCGTCTCTAATGGTCCGTCTCCCCCTTTGACTTACTTCCCTTCATTCTTCCCCTCCTGCTATCTCCTTCTTCTTTTTTTTTCTTAACATATCTTGCATTATTTGTTTCAGAAGTACAGGTCTGTGATTCAACAGTCTTACACAATTCACAGCGCTCACCACAGGACATACCCTCCCCAATGTCTATCACCCAGCCAAACAATCCCTCCCACCCCACCCCCACTTCAGCAACCCTCAGTTTGCTTCCCGAGATTAAGAATTCCTCATATCAGTGAGGTCATATGATACATGTCTTTCTCTGATTGACTTATTTCACTCAGCATAACACCCTCCAGTTCCATCCACGTCGTTGCAAATGGCAAGATCTCATTCCTTTTGATGGCTGCATAATATTCCATTGTGTATATATACCACATCTTCTTTATCCATTCATCTGTCGATGGGCATCTTGGCTCTTTCCACAGTTTGGCTATTGTGGACATTGCTGCTATAAACATCAGGGTGCACGTACCACTTCAGATCCCTACATTTGTATCTTTGTGGTAAATACCCCATAGTGCAATTGCTGGATCCTATGGTAGCTCTATTTTCAAAAGTTTGAGGAACCTCCATACTGTTTTCCAGAGTGGTTGCACCAGCTTGCATTCCCACCAACAGTGTAGGAGGGTTCCCCTTTCTCCGCATCCCTGCCAACATCTGTCATTTCCTTACTTGTTCGTTTTAGCCATTCTGACTGGTGTGAGGTGGTATCTCATTGAGGTTTTGATTTGGATTTCCCTGATGCCGAGTGATGTTGAGCACTTTTTCATGTGCCTGTTGGCCATTTGGATGTCTTCTTTGGAGAAATGTCTGTTCATGTCTT
>NW_027399460.1:0-867 GCF_003265705.2 Callorhinus ursinus | reverse complement strand
GGGCTCTCGATTCTGTTCCATTGATCTATGTGTCTGTTTTTGTGCCAGTACCATACTGTCTTGATGATGACAGCTTTGTAATAGAGCTGGAAGTCCGGAATTGTGATGCCGCCAGCTTTGCTTTTCTTTTTCAGTATTCCTCTGGCTATTCGGGGTCTCTTCTGGTTCCATACAAATTTTAGGATTATTTGTTCCATTTCTTTGAAAAAAGTGGATGGTGTTTTGATAGGGATTGCATTGAATGTGTAGATTGCTCTAGGTAGCATTGACATCTTCACAATGTTGATTCTCCCAATCCATGAGCATGGAACGTTTTTCCATTTCTTTGTGTCTTCTTCAATTTCTTTCTTGAGTATTTTATAGTTTTCTGAGTACAGATCCTTTGCCTCTTTGGATAAATTTATTCCTAGGTATCTTATGGTTTTGGGTGCAATTGTAAATGGGATCGACTCCTTGATTTGTCTCTCTTCTGTCTTATTGTTGGTGTATAGGAATGCCACTGATTTCTGTGCATTGATTTTATAGCCTGCTACTTTACTGAATTCCTGTATGAGTTCTAGCAGTTTTGGGGTGGAGTCTTTTGGGTTTTCCACATACAGTATCATATCATCTGCAAAGAGTGAGAGTTTGACTTCCTCTTTGCCGATTTGGATGCCTTTGATTTCTTTTTGTTGTCTGATTGCTGTGGCTAGGACTTCTAATACTATGTTGAATAGCAGTGGTGAGAGTGGACATCCCTGCCGCGTTCCTGACCTTAGGGGAAAGGCTCTCAGCCTTTCCCCATTGAGAATGATACTCGCTGTAGGTTTTTCATAGATGGCTTTTATGATATTGAGGTATGTACCCTCTATCCCTATACTCTGAAGA
>NW_027399459.1:0-7747 GCF_003265705.2 Callorhinus ursinus | reverse complement strand
TTTCTTTTCATACAATTCATGAGTATAGCAACCGGTATTTACAATAAAAAGTAATAAGAGTGATTCCTGGGAGAGAAGCAGTTATTAATGCGGGTAAAGTAGATATAGATATTTCCCTTTATGTTTATGAACAAAAACAAAAATATTACTTCTCTTCTAAATTGTATATGAAAGTATAATGTATATCTACATAGATAGATAGATAGAGATAGATAGATATTAAATAAGCACATAATTTACCTTATTTGTATTAGTATTCTATTTATATCTAATTCAGACATGTAATGAAAGTTTATCTCTGGGAAAATAAAATATCAAAGAGATCCACTAAGACATACTAATTTTACTTATTTTATAAAATATTTTATTTATAGAAGTACAGATGACATCTGTCATAGATTGTTTTTAAAAAAATCAATTGAAGAAATAGCAAATTATATATATTGATTTACTTTGATGATTATGCATACCTCTTTTATGATATATTTCTAATATGCTTTGGAAGAATTACTCTCGCTCCCCTGTGTTTTCATTAACGTATTATAATGTTTATCAGAGGAATGTAATTGTATATATTCCCTTCACTTCAAACAGATTGGATTCCTTGAGAGCAGAAAATGTGATTTTATTTTATTATTTTTTTTATCACTAGAAGCTACTCCACTTCTTAGGTACAGAGGTACTTAAAAATGTTTGTATGCTGTGAAATTAGACAAAAGTAGCAAGCAGAATCAATATGGAATTAAACATATTTGGCAATAAGAATGAATAATCTCCAGCAAGAAAAAATATACTGACAAACAAAAAGAACCAAAAGGTACAGCCATTTAGAACTATTTTTTTAAAGCCACACAGTCATATATCTTCTGCCCCTTAAATATTACTAATTCACAAGGCAATACAGTAAATCATGTTAGGTTTTGATGACTCAGCAAAATGGGAAGGCTGAAAATAATTTCAAAATATTTATTTTATGGGAACATTGAAGTGTGTACTATAATAAAAATACCTTAAAATGTTATTAAAATACATGTACTGAAAATAAGAAATTATTTTTATTTTCTTCCTGCTAATATTTTCTAGAGAGATTTTTATCTATATGATTTATTTTAAAAATTTATTCATATTTTATTATTTATTTATAGTGTTTGGGAGCTTACAAAGTAAGGGCTCAATTATCTAGTAAAACTACTTATGTGTTGGTCAACAAATCAAAGGTGTGTAGGAGTGTGTGTGCTCACATGTGTGAAAACACTCGATAGTCTTCTCTGAATGCATAGATAAAGAAAGAATAGCCATTAGTAAATGCTTATAAATTGAAAGAAAACTTAAACAAGGTTTCATACAATTAGTCATCTTTTTAAAAAATGGTTTATGTGTGAGAAACAAAAATATAAAAATTCAGCCTCTAAGATACTTTATCAGACACACAAACATTCAGAAAAGTACCTTATTAGCTAATTGATATATTTAAGAAATGATTTCCATTCTTAGCTTTTCATTAGTATGAAAATGTGAACACTTTGAAGCTTGATTAGTGGGTTTAAAGAAAATAAAGTTACCTTTTTAATCTCAGAGTTAACTGTGAGGCAGAATGAATGTTCTAATTACCTAAGGGGTTGAAATTATTCATGCATAACAAAGATTTAATTGATCCAGATGCATCCTATAAGTAGAAGACAAAACCAGCTCTAAGGGAGTCTTTCCTCTGAAGAGCTAATGGAATTCTGTGTTTGCAATAGGGAAAATAAAGAACTTTACTTTTCTTATAGTGTCCTAATTTGCTCAGTAATGTTTAATAAATTATATCTGTCTCAAGGGTTGATTATGCAGCCTCAATTTATTGGTATGAACAGATATTATATTTTCACATATTTTGACATATCCTCTTGGAGTTAGCAAACTTTTTTCTGTAAAGGGTAGGTGAGCAAATATTTTAGGCTCTGGGCCACATGGTCTCTGCTACAACTGTTCAACTTTGCTGTTGTATAGAAAGCAATCATAGGGGCACCTGGGTGGCTCAGTCATTAAGCGTCTGCCTTCATCTCAGGTCATGATCCCAGGGTCCTGGGATTGAGCCCCGCATCAGGCTCCCTGCTCTGCGGGAAGCCTGCTTCTCCCTCTCCCACTCCCCCTGCTTGTGTTCCCTCTCTCGCTGTGTCTCTCTGTCAAATAAATAAATAAAATCTTTAAAAAAAAAAAAAAGAAAGCAATCATAGACAATACTTAAAGGAATGGGTTAGTGTGTTACAATAAAACTTTATTTATAGAACAAGAAACCTGCATGCAGGTCATTGGTGACAACTCATTGGATTAAAGCATGTCTCTATTAACATAACTAGAAAGTCTAAGGTTTTGAATTTTTTTTTCTGCTACTCATTGACCTTATTCTTTTTAACATCGAAGATATAAAGTTCTAATGAAATATTATTCGTAAAATTTCAGTATATTCAACATCGAATATGTTGAATGAATTCTCACATGGCTTTTCATAATAGGGAGTATTAGTTTTAAAAAGAGTAAATATTTTGGTAAGATTGTTCCTTAATCCACGTGATTTCTAAGTAAACCAGATTTTCTGAATGCATTGCATATTTCCAAGCAATGATTTAGAGGATTTTAGCATGTTCAGTCAGTCATTCTTGAACAAATAATGAATACCTTAAAGAATGCATGCAACTGGGGCGCCTGGGTGGCTCAGTCGTTGAGCGTCTGCCTTCAGCTCGGGTCATGATCCCAGAGTCCTGGGATCGAGTCCCACATCGGGCTCCCTGCTCAGCGGGAAGCCTGCCTCTCCCTCTCCCACTCCCCCTGCTTGTGTTCCCTCGCTCACTGTCTCTGTCTCTGTCAAATAAATAAATAAAATCTTTAAAAGAAAAAAAAAAAAGAATGCATGCAACTTCCAAAAATGCTAGATCCCATTAAAACACTGGATAAAGATTTATTTCAGCTTATTGAGAGACTGAATATACAAAAAGACAATGGCCAGGCTGTATAGGATAATAGAACTCTGACCTGCAATCTCTACAGCAACCAACTCTGGGAAGCCAAACCACAGCATCTGCAGCAAATGGCACAGAAAGATCAGAACTGATCAATGATGACTAGTTTCCCTATTTTTTGTCCCTTCTTCCAACACAGGACTAACCAGAAAAAAATCAAATATGGTCCCACAGTTTTTTGAAAATGGATATAATAAAGATATTAAAAGTATCTTTCTTATTTCAGCTCTTAATTCCAAAGAAGTTTGTAAGCAACATGTATTGAAAATCACTTTGATACTCCAAATTGAATTGATATTTCAGTATACAGTATATTTCTATTAACATATTCATTTTTCTACAAAATTACAGTCCAGTTAATAGAATGCTTTACATAACCCAGTATGGCTGAGTTATGTGGGAGGAGTTGGTACTCTAAACCTTTTAGAATAAGGGAATCATATTTTTAAATAAAAAATATGTGTATATATTCATTTCTGTATAGAATGAATATTGAACAACTTCAGTAGAACTTTAAGGAATTATTTCATGAGAAGCAAATACACTAACAGAAATTCACTGGAAATTTTTATCAGAAAGGAAAGAATTTGAGTTTATATATTTACTGATTACATTTTTATAAGTAGTTTAATATATCTTCAGTGAGTAATAGAGGAATTAAGAATATTAGTAATAACAGTAGATACAGATTTTGTAAAACATTTTGTGTCTGTAATATGAGGATGAAATAAGAATACACACTGATTTTAGGGACACCTGAGTAGCTTAATTGTTTAAGTCTTCGACTTGTGATTTCAGTTCAGGTCATGACTCATGGCTTTTGAGACTGAGCCTGCCTGGAGCTCCAGGTTCAGCAGGGAATCTGCTTGAGATTCTCTCCTTCTGCCCTTCCCCCCACTTGCATGCACGCTCTCTCTCTCTCTCTCTCTCTCTCTCTAAAATAAATAAATCTTAAAAAAAGGAAAATACTGGGACACCTGGGTGGCTTAGTCATTAAGTGTCTGCCTTCGGCTCAGGTCATGATCCCAGGGTCCTGGGATCGAGCCCCACATCGGGCTCCCTGCTCAGCGAGAAGCCTGCTTCTCCCTCTCCCACTCCTCGTACTTGTGTTCCCTCTCTCGCTGTGTCTCTATCAAATAAATAAATAAAATCTTTAAAAAAAAAGGAATATACTGATTTTAATTTTGTCTCAGAATCTGCCCCTTAATTTTATGATGTGTTAGATTTACCTACTTTTTTACATTAAAAACCATAATGTTTCATGTACTTAAACCCATAAAAGATTTTTTTTAAAAAAACAAAATTTATGTATCTTCAGCAAAAATAAAACTGGAAATCATGGGGCTATCCAAGTAACAAGAGGAATTTTTTTCTATAAAAAAAAATCACTGCTTTATTTGAATCATGTTTAAGATTTATAATGTCCAATGTTTTGGGTGACTATCATGTGAAGAATTATGCACTTCATAAAAAAGCATAAAATTATAGTGCTGGTGGAAACTAAAATTGGTTAGTCTAACTCCATTTTGCCAATAATTAAACTGAAAGTCTAAGAAATGAGTGACTTGACAAAAGTCAGAAATCCAGTTATCAGTAGACTACATTGAAAACCATGATTTGTACTTTTTTGTCTATAATCTATTGTTTCTGAGATAGATCAAATAATGAGTGTAGAAGATATGATAGGTGAAGTTTAATTTTCAAGAGGAAATGAAAGCTAATCCTTATTTAGGACTTTCCATAAGTCAGACATAACACAGAGCCCTTCAACATGGACCATCTTATTTAATCTTCCCAATAGCCTTATTAAGTAGGCATTATTATCACTAACACTTTACTATCAACAAAACTGAGACCTAAAGAGATTATTTATTCAAATTTTCCCATGTCCCATAGCTATTAAGCATCAGACACAAAACTGGAAGCCAGGCAGTTGGTACAGAGATCAAATACCCTTAGACTCCATCCAATCTGTCATCCATTAACCAGCCTCAAATTGGTCCGCTTGTCATATCAGCAAATGTATTTTCCTCCCTTTAAAACATACTGTCTAGTGCCCAGTTCTAGAAAATGTGCCAAACTGCTAAGGCTACTTATATGTAAGTACTGAGACATAGTAAACACAGAGTAAGATCCTCTATTCTCCACTTTCACAAATTTTCCCAGGTTATCGAAAACTTGTGGGCACAATTGACTAGAGAAGTGGTATCTAGTGCATTCATCTCCATACTGAAAGAGTAAGAATGACTTTTCCTTTCTGCCACACAAGGATTGGATCTGCATGAAAGTATTATTATTTCTCCATTTTGGAAATTCTCCTTCAGGATGAAGTTAAAGCATAAGTAGTTAGGGAGATTAGCATTAATAACAATAATAAAAAAAAAGTCTTTCCATTCCATTCTGTGAAAAAACATAAAAAACTGTAAAATGATCATTTTGCATTTAGTCCATGATTAAGTCCATATCTCAAAAAATAGTGTGTAGAGAAAGAACCAAAAATGTGATTACCCATATTCTCAAAATTAGTGATTTTTCTATTTTTGGTTCCAAGAAAATATGTTTTTTCCTCCCAAGAATGAAAAGAAGCCAATGGAGTTAGATCCTACTTATTTTTACATTGGGACTGGAAAGCATGTGCTCAAATCCCAAAAGCTACATGATCCTAAATGAGATACTTTATATCTTTGCCTCATTTCCTCATTTGAAAGTAGGAATAAAAATGGTAGCTATTTCAAGGAGCTGTTCTTGAAATTAGTTGAGGTTATAAATGTGCTTAGAACATAGATGGGTGCAGTATAGGTGCCACTTAAGTATAATTTCTCTCTCTCTCTCTCTTTTATTTATGTTTTCAGGACTTTGAATAAAAGTTACTATTTTAAGTATATATTCATCCCCAATTCCATGACTTCAAAAGCTTATTTTCAATGACATCAAGAACCTTGAAAACATAGCTTACCTTCCAGGAACATGCCAGGAAAGGAGCAAGACCCGTTATTGACAGCTTTGGTACTGTCTTCAGGCTAATGGTGTAGTGACTAAAAGGAGCTTTGTTTTATAACTGATGTGATACCTATGCCTTAGAAGTCAGAACCACCATTTTGGTAATGATATTGTATTTTTAGAATGAGTATTTGAACCACAATACTAATCCTTGGATATTCCACACCGTGTCAATATAGCTTTAGTGTTAATATAACTGAAAAACTGAAAATTTCAAGCAAATAAGACATATGCACAATATTAGATAGCAATCTTGACTTTTTTTTAAATCTGAATTTATTTGTTTTTTGGGTTTCACTTTAGCTTAAAAAACTGATTTCAGCATTTCCAAGTAGTTTATAGCAGAAGGGAGAGTGACTGACAGGGTATCCCAAGATTTATTTAACTCAGTCAATGGTGGTAAAAGTCTGATGTACTAGGATGGCTCAAGGTCAGAGTTTGCACAGCTTGAATTGTTCTTTGGCTTCTTCCATGCACCCAGGGTCATGTATGATAGCCTGGAGAGCAAAGAAGTGAACAATTTTAAGAAATTGTCTTACTAAAACATCTAGGAATCTGAGAACATGAGACTGTAGGCTTTGTGACTTGATGACTAAAAGGTAGGATTATGGGAGGGGAAGATGATTTCCCTCATTCAAGAGAGGACACTGTGAATCACTCAAGGGCTCTTAGAGACTCAGAGAGAAGCACCCAAAGCAGAACAGTAAAGGGAACCCTTCTTGAGCAGGACATTGGATTAGTTTGCCCTTAGAATGAAGAATAAAAAATGAGCAGATATTGAAGCAGAAGACTGGATAGCAGGGGAGTGGTTCATATGCATGAGCAAATGTTGCCAGAGGAAATGGGAGGCTCCATATGAAAGCCAAGAGATTAAATTCCCCATCACATTAAATTTCTACCTTCTCAATCAGATGGATAGAATTAAAAAGAGTTTGCTGAGAGCTGGTGTGATATAATGGTTAAGAACCCCATGCAGGGATTAAACTGGATGGGTTCAAAGCCTGACTTGTTCATTATGAATGTGTATGGTAATAATAGCAACCTCAAAGGATTTGGGGGAGGACTAAAAGAGTTAATTTTTGTGTGCAACTGGAGTTTTCAAATATCATTGGGTCTGAAATGTGACAACCCACTTGGAAATTAATCTGTTAATTTCTCATAAGGTAAATATCCATCCATTATATGAATCTTCTAAGTATTTACTCAAGGAAATTAAAACATATGTACACAGGAAAATAAAATTTGTACGAGGAGGTATCTTTCTGAAAGTATATAAAAAATGTTTAACATTAGCAGTGGTTTTTCTCTAAGTTGTAGAATTATGATTGATTTTTACTTTTTCCCTAATTTTAGGAAATTAATTTTAGAAACTTTTTTAGTGTATGTAACAAATTGTTATATGACTAGAGATATGAGAAATAGAGTAGAGACGTTATGTGTCTCTCAATGATAAATTGAAACATTAATAAATGGCTCCCCAAAATGTTCTCTTGTATACTTTCCATAATGTTGTGCTATGTGAGCATAACAAATATTGAGAAACTACTAGGTTCTGAGAAATCTCTGGGCAGAGATGTTATTTAATCTTCTCAAAAAACCCTGTGAATTAAGTGCTATCAATATGCTGTCTGCAAGAGACTCATTTCAGACCCAAAGCCACACCCAGATTGAAAGTGAGGGGGTGGGAAACGATTTACCATGCTAATGGACACCAAAAGAAAGCTGGGGTGGCAATCCTTATATCA
>NW_027399458.1:0-7750 GCF_003265705.2 Callorhinus ursinus | reverse complement strand
TTAACAAAATTAACTTTGAAAAACTAATGAATCATGGTAAAAAAAAAGCCATGAATTCTATGAGCAGTATTCCCCTAGCGCTGGAGTTCTCGCGTTCTCCTTGATCGTTAAACTTGGTCTTCGCTTGCTGGCTGTTCGTGCTGATCTTCTGGGGGAGGAGCCTGTTGCCGTGGTTCCCAAATATCTTTGCCGGAGGCGGAATTGCCCCACTCTTGTCGGTCGGGGCTAAGCAAGCTGCTCGGGTTTGCTCTCAGGAGCTTTTGTTCCCTGCAAGCTCTCGGTACAGTTTTGGAGGACCAGGGTGAAAATGGTGGCCTCCCAATCTCCACCCAGAGGAGCTGAAAACTCGGGGCCCCGCTCCTCAGTGCGCCCCCAGAGAAAAGCAATCACTCCCGTCTCCCTGGTCTCCATCCACAGTCCATGCTCACCTGGCCTGTGACCGAGCGTTTCTCTCTGGCTTCCCACCCCGTGTGGAGTCTCCAAACCCAGCAGATCCCTGCAGTGCGCTCCAGCGCCACTCCTCCCGGGGGAGAAAGGGGAGTCTCCCTGGATCTGCCACTTGTTGGGCCCCTGCTGGAGGAGAAGTGGCCCGACTGGGCCGCGGATCACAGTTTATGGCAACCCCAAGCTGAGTGCCCGCGCCTCGGCTCCGTCTCTGCAGCCAGCTTCCCCGCTCTGATACCTGGGAGCTCTGCTGCACTCAGGCACCCCCGGTCTTTCTGTGACCCCGAGGGTCCTGAGACCCCACTTTCCCGCGAGGGTTCCACTCCCCGCTTAGCCACTGGAGAGATGTCCTTCAGCAGAGCCGATTTCTAAAATTTCTGATTTTGTGCTCTGCGGCTCTATCACTTGCCAGAAGCGGCCGACGGAGGCCCCCTCCCCCGCCATCTATCCTCCCAAATATCGCCTCGAATTCATTTCTCCGCACGTCCTACCTTCCAGTAAGTGGTTGCTTCTCTATTCAGAGAGTTGTTGCTACTCTTCACTTCCAGAAATTTATCCCAAGAAATAGTTGAGAAGTACAGTTAAAAATATATGTACAAGCTTGTTCACTGTGGCATTGTTTTTATAATGAAAAACAAGAACAGCCTAAATACCCAACAAGAGAGGGATGGTTGAATGATGCCTCACTCTATGAGATATCCTTGCATTCCATCATGTCTACTCACTTCTAAATCTGTTTCCAAAGACACAGGATCATAATTTCACGTGTTAGCCTTCAAGACAAAACTGTCAGTTATTTCATCAGCAAAACTGGGTTTATTCAGGAATAGTAGAAATTGCAATTTGAGACTTACAAGCTATGGCAAAACCAGAGGCAAGTTCCAAAAACAAAGGACAGAAAAACTCTTTTACAGAGGAAAGGAGGGAGTTGGGAGGGGCTGTTATAAACAAGAAGTCCATTGGAGTAAACTGGGAGTGCAAAGTGTATTAGCTTTTCATTGCTGAATTGGGACAGTCTCTCATTGGCAGGCTATTGGTTGGCCAGGAGAAAATCTTTTTTCCTCCTGCTGGAGGAAAAAAATATAAAGTACTGGAGGCACGTACTGCATGGAGCACTGGGTGTTATACGAAAACAATGGATCGTGGATCACCACATCAAAAACCAATGACGTATTGTATGGTGACTAACATAACATAATAATTAATAAATAAATGAATAAATAAATAAATAAATAAAAAGTATACTGTCTTCCTGTTGTGACTTCAGGTCTTTTCCTGTCGGGGTCTACAACTGACCATGAGCAGGAGGGTGTGAAAGCTCCCCTTCCTGGCCTCCTGACTCCATTTTAAGTGAGCTTTCCTTTATTCAGTCACACACAAATACATAGAATACCAAACTGTACCTTGTATGTGACTGCTAATGTGATTCCCCAAGCCAATGATTTTTTCAATCTATCTCTAACACATTTTCTCTTGCCCCTAGTCCTACCTTCTTAATAACCAGAGCAAATGTTTGTCCTCTGAAAAAAATCCATAAAAATTCTATACGTTTTTAATAAAATTACTTATTTAAAAATATGTGTGTGTAAGAAAACCAAAATGTTAATAGTGGTTACCTTTGGATGGTTGGATTATGGATTTGTTCCAGTCATTTATTGCTATGTAACAAACCACTCCAAATCTTAGTGACTATTGTGTCATGGTCTTGTAGATTGTCCAGCTTCAGCAGTTCTCATTAAGGAATCTCACATGGTCACAGTCAGATCATAACTAAGACTAGAGTCATCCAAGGCTCAATTGGGCTTGACTTTCAAAATTGGTCACTCACACAGCCAGCACTTGGTGCAGGTGGGGGCTCAGTTGGGACTGTCGACTGAAGTACCTCCATGTGGCCTCTCTAGGCTCCTTGGGCTTCTCACGGCATAGTGATTAGATTCTAAGAGTAAGTGTTCTAAGAAACAATAATCAAAAGTGTCCAGTCTCATAAGATTTTTATTTGAAAATTGCCACAGGGTCTCTTCCACCATATTCTTTTGGTCAAGCAGTCACAGAGCTCATCCACATTCAAGGAGAGGGGACATAGATCCCACTTCTGAGTGGGAATTGTATCAAAGAATTGTAGTCTATTTTAATCAGCCAAGGATGATTTTAATTTTCTTCTATATGTTTTTGTACTTAAAACTTTTATACAAAAAAAGAATGGCTTTTATAATCAGAAAGAAAAGAAAAACATCAATAAATAATTTAAAACACAAAAGTGCCTATACATGTTAGCAGAAAAAGGGGCTGCAGAAAGAAGAATAAGGCCATAGGCCCCAGATGAGGCGGGAAATCAGAGGGAGAGATGAACCATGAAGGACTATGGACTCTGGGAAACAAACTGAGGGTTTCAGAGGGGTGGGGGTAGGGGGATGGGTTAGACCAGTGATGGGTATTAAAGAGAGCACGTACTGCATGGAGCACTGGGTATTATATGAAAACAATGAATCGTGGATCACCATATCAAAAACTAATGATGTATTGTATGGTGACTAACATAACATAATAAAATTAAATTTAAAAAAAAGATACCAATCAGGGTGTGGAGGAATAATTTCATGAATATGCTTGGTTTGTTTGGTAAAAGCTTTCACACCCTGACCACCACAGGATGCTGCTATAGCTCAGACATCAGGGCCTATTTTTGCCCTGATCAGTAGCCAAGGGCCCACTATCTATAAAGACATGGGTAAAATTTCAGAATGTCTATCCAACCCACAGAGCCTTTCTCATTTACTCAGCAGTGGGTGTGCACCTGACCAGGTGACCACAGGTGCACACCTGTCTATAGGGTCCCAGCCATTTCTTGTCATCCATTCCTCAGCCCCACTCCTGATAAAATCTTAGCTTGGGTTCCACTGTAAATGGACACTGAAACAAGGATCCAAGTGCAAGTAATTTATTTCGGAGGTGATACAGAAAATACTGGTGCAGACGTGGAAACAGGAAAGAGCTCCTAAAAAATAGTGATGAAAAAGTTACCACTATGGACAATTGGAGCTCGATACCCTGAGGAACTCTGGAAGCCAGTGTAAAACATGCCTTAGAGTTATCCACCTGAGGGGCAAGGGGGTCTAGATTCTTACCCACAATTCAAATCAGCTATTAGTTGAGGGATGCTCTCTGGAGTAGCCTTAATTCTCTGGTTCTCCCAATCTGCCTGCACCAGGCAGAGGAGGCTCCAGAAGCAGAAAGAACCCTCAGGCAAGCACTTACAGGCAATGACAGCTAGAAATCTGGCCACCTTGCATGAGAATGTTAAATACTGATGGCATATGAATGGAGAAACTACAGTGTCTGATAAAGATACTCATACGTTTTTTCATAGAACTTATCATTACATGAAATTACATTATATATTTATTTAGATTTTTATTGTCTAACCCCCAACTAGAGTATATAAGCTCCCTGAGGGCAGAGATTCTTGTGTGTCTTGATCATCACTCTATTTCCAGTGCACAGAACAGTGGCTGACTCATAATAAAGATTCATAATAAAAATTAATTGAGGCGCACCTGGGTGCTTCAGTCTTTAAGCATCTGACTTCCGCTTAGGTCATGATCCCAGGGTCCTCGGATTGAGCCCGGCATCGGGCTCCCTGCTAAGAGGGGGGCCTGCTTCTCCCTCTCCCACTCCCCCTGCTTGTGTTCCCTCTCTCGCTATGTCTCTCTCTGTCACATAAATAAATAATATCTTTAAATTTTTTTAAGTAAAAAAATTAATTGTGGCCAGTGTCAAAGAGGTTACTGCCTATGTTCTCCTCTAGGATTTTGATGGATTCCTATTTCACATTGAGGTTTTTCGTCCATTTTAGTTTATCTTTGTGAATGGTGTTAGAGAATGGACAAGTTTCATTCTTCTGCATGTGGCTATCCAATTTTCCCAGCACCATTTCTTGAAGAAACTGTCTTTTTTCCACTGCATATTTTTTCCTGCTTTGTCGAAGATTATTTGGCCATTGAGGGTCCATATCTGGGCTCTCTATTCTGTTCCATTGGTCTATATGTCTGGGTTTTTTTGTTTTGTTTTCTTTTGTTATTATTATTTTTATTTTTTTAATTTAATTTTATTTTATTATGTTATGTTAGTTACCATACAATACATCATTAGTTTTTGATATGGTGATCCAGGATCCATTGTTTTTGTATAACACCCAGTGCTCCATGCAGTATGTGCCCTCCTTAATACCCATCACCTGTCTAACCCATCTCCCCTCCCACCTCCCCTCTAAAACCCTGTTTGTTTCTCAGAGTCCATAGTCTCTCATGGCTCATCTCTCCCTCTGATTCCCCCCCCTTCAATTTTCCCTTCCTTCTCCTAATGTCCTCCATGCTATTCCTTATGTTTCACAAATAAGTGAAACCATATGATAATTGACTTTCTCTGCTTGACTTGTTTCACTTAGCATAATCTCCTCCAGTCCCATCCGTGTTGATGTAAAAGTTGAGTATTCATCCTTTCTGATGGCTGAGTAATATTCCATTGTATATATGGACCACATCTTTTTCGTCCATTCATCTGTTGAAGGGCATCTCAGCTTTTTCCACAGTTTGGCTATTGCAGACATTGCTGTTATAAACATTGGGGTGCATATGGCCCTTCTTTTCACTCCATCTGTGTCTTTGGAGTAAACACCCAGGACTGCAATTCCTGGGTCATAGGGTAATTCTATTTTTAATTTTTTGAGGGACATCCACATTGTTTTCCAAAGTGCCTGTACCAACTTGCATTCCCACCAACAGTGTAAGAGGGTTCCCCATTCTCCACAACCTCTCCAACATTTGTTGTTTCTTTCCCTGGCAATTTTTGCCATTCTAACTGGTGCAAGGTGGTATCTCAGTGTGGTTTTGATTTGAATTTCCCTGATGGCTAGTGATGATGAACATTTTTTCATGTGCCCTTAGCCATTTGTATGTCTTCTTCAGAGAAGTGCCTTTTCATATCTTCTGCCCATTTTTTGACTTGATTATTTGTTTTTTGGGTGTTGAGTTTGAGAAGTTCTTTATAGATCACGGATACCAGCCCTTTATCTGTAGTGTCATTTGCAAGTATCTTCTCCCATTCTGTGGGATGCCTCTTTGTTTTGTTACTGTTTCCTTTGTTGTGCAGAAGCTTTTTATCTTGATGAAGTCCCAAAAGTTCATTTTTGTTTTTGTTTCACTAGCCTTTGGAGACATATCTTGAAATAAGTTACTGTGGGCGATGTCAAAGAGGTTACTGCCTATGTTCTTCCTTAGGATTTTGATGGATTCCTGTCTCACATTGAGGTCTTTCATCCACTTTGAGTTTATCTTTGTGTATGGTGTTAGAGAATGGTCGAGTTTCATTCTTCTGCATGTGGCTGTCCAATTTTCCCAGCACCATTTATTGAAGAGACTGTTTTTTTTTTCCATTGCATATTTTTTCCTGCTTTGTCAAAGATTATTTGACCATAGAGTTGAGGGTCCATATCTGGGTTCTCTACTCTGTTCCATTGGTCTATATGTCTGTTTTTGTGCCAGTACCATGATGTCTTGGTGATCAC
Source organism: Callorhinus ursinus (assembly GCF_003265705.2). Lineage (NCBI taxonomy): Eukaryota > Metazoa > Chordata > Mammalia > Carnivora > Otariidae > Callorhinus > Callorhinus ursinus. The sequence goes on along the minus strand of NW_027399458.1, from coordinate 1,743 downwards.
TGCTTTGTAATATAGCTTGAAACCGGGCAACGTGATGCCCCAGCTTTGTTTTTCTTTTTCAACATTTCTGTTGTGATTCGGGGACTTTTCTGATTCCATACAAACCTTAGGATTGTTTGTTCCAGCACTTTGAAAAATGTTATTGGAATTTTGATCAGGATGGCATTCAAGATACATCTCCAAAGGCTAGTGAAACAAAAGGAAAATAAACTTTTGGGACTTCATCAAGATAAAAAGCTTCTGCACAGTAAAGGAAACAGTCAACAAAACAAAGAGACAACCCACAGAATGGAAGAAGATATTTGCAAATGACACTACAGATAAAGGGCTGGTATCCATGATCTATAAAGAAATTCTCAAGCTCAACACCCAAAAAACAAGTAATCAAGTCAAAAAATGGACAGAAGACATGAACAGACACTTCTCAAAAGAAGACATACAAATGGCTAAGAGACACATGAAAAAGTGTTCATCATCACTAGCCATCAGGGAAATTCAAATCAAAACCACATTGAGATACCACCTTGCACCAGTTAGAATGGCAAAAATTGACAAGGCAAGAAACAACAAATGTTGGAGAGGTTGTGGAGAAAGGGGAACCCTCTTACACTGTTGGTGGAATACAAGTTGATACGCCACTTTGGAAAACAGTGTGGAGGTGCCTCAGAAAATTAAAATAGAGCTACCCTATGACCCAGCAATTGCAGTCCTGGGTATTTACGCCAAAGACACAGATGGAGTGAAAAGAAGGGCCATATGCACCCTAATGTTCATAGTAGCAAGTCCACAATAGCCAAACTGTGGAAAGAGCTGAGATGCCCTTCAACAGATGAATGGACGAAGAAGATGTGGTCCATATATACAATGGAATATTACTCAGCCACCAGAAAGGATGAATACCCAACTTTTACATTAACATGGATGGGACTGGAGGAGATTATGCTAAGTGAAATAGGTCAAGCAGAGAAAGTCAATTATCATATGGTTTCACTTATTTGTGGAACATAAGGAATAGCATGAGGACATTAGGAGAAGGAAGGGAAAAATGAAGTGGGGAAATTGGAGGGAGAGATGAACCTTGAGAGACCATGGACTCTAAGAAACAATCTGAGGGTTTTAGAAAGGAGGGGTTGGGGGGATGGGTTAGCCCAGTGGTGGGTATTCAGGAGGGCAGGTACTGCATGGAGCACTGGGTGTTATATGAAAACAATGAATCGTGGATCATGACATCAAAAACTAATGATGCATTGTATGGTGACTAACATAACATAATAAAATAAAATTTATAAAAAAGAAAAATAGGCAAGATGGCGGAGAAGTAGGAGACCTAGATTTCGTCTGGTCTCAGGAATTCAGCTGAATAGGGATCAAACCATTCTGAACACCTACGAACAAACAGGAAATCAAAGAGGAGAGTAGCAACAACTCTCTGAACAGAGAAGCGACCACTTTCTGGAAGAGTCATATTTTATCCCTTCATAGTAGTTACCCTTATTTTTGGCATATATATATAAGTTGTACTCTCTTCAAAATTTTGAGATACAGTTTCTTCTAACAGATAAAAATATACCCTAACCACACTAGTGTATGGTTCTGTTCTAGTCTCCTGCCTGATCACATTCTCTCCCTTTTTTCTTTCTTTTTTTTTTTAAATCTTCTTTCTTTTATCAAACAACTTCTTATCTTATCAAGTCCTTTTATAAAAACTTTTATAATTTTCATCTTTACAGTCATCTTCTATCC
>NW_027399457.1:0-7751 GCF_003265705.2 Callorhinus ursinus | reverse complement strand
AAGGTCCTATTTTGTGCTCCGCGGCTCTATCACTTGCCAGAAGCGGCTGACGGAGGCTCCTCCCCCGCCGTTTATCCTCCCGAATATCGCCTCGGATTCACTTCTCCGCATGCCCTACCTTCCAGTAAGTGGTCGCTTCTCTGTTCAGAGAGTTGTTGCTACTCTCCTGTTCGATCTCCTGTTGAGTTCGTAGGTGTTCAGAATAGTTTGATCCCTATTCAGCTGAATTCCTGAGACCAGACGAAATCTAGGTCTCCTACTCCTCCGCCATCTTGCTCCGCCCCCAGGGTAGCTCTATTTTTAATTTTTTGAGGCACTTTCACACTGTTTTTCAAAGTGGCTGTACCAACTTGCATTCCCACGAACAGTGTAAGAGGGTTCCCCTTTCTCCACAACCTCTTAAAACGTTTGTTGTTTCTTGCCTTGTCAATTTTTGCCATTTTAACTGGTGTAAGCTGGTATCTCAGTGTGGTTTTGATTTGAATTTCCCTGATGGCTAATGATGATGAACATTTTTTTTCATGTGTCTGTTAGCCATTTCTATGTCTTCTTTTAAGAAGTGTCTGTTCATGGCTTCTGCCCATTTTTTTGACTTGATTATTTGGTGTTTTATTTTGGGGGGGGTGTTGAGTTTCAGAAGTTCTTTATAGATCTTGGATACCAGACCTTTGTCTGTAGTGTCATTTGCAAATATCTTCTCCCATTCTGTGGGTTGCCTCTTAGTTTTGTTGACTGTTTCCTTAGCTGTGCAGAAGCTTTCTATCTTAATGAGGTCCCAAAAGTTCATTTTTGCTTTTGTTTCACTAGCCTTTGGAGATGTATCTTGAAAGAAGTTGCTGTGGCCGATGTTGAAGAGGTTACTGCTTATGCTCTCCTCTAGGATTTTGATGGATTCCTGTGTCACACTGAGGTCTTTCATCCATTTTGAGTTTATCTTTGTGTATGATGTAAGAGAATGGTGGAGTTTAATTCTTCTGTATATATAACTGTCCAATTTTCAGAGCACCACTTATTGAAGAGACTGTCTGTTTTCCATTGCATATTTTTTCCTGCTTTGTTGAAGATTATTTGACCATAGAGTTGAGGGTCCATATCTGGGCTCTCTATTCTGTTCCATTGGTCTATGTGTCTCTTGTTGTGCCAGTACCATACTGTCTTTGTGATCACTGCTTTGGAATATAGCTTGAAGTCAGGCATTGGGATGCCTCCACCTTTGGTTTTCTTTTTCATCATTTCCTTGGCGATTCAAGGTCTTTTCTGATTCCATACAAATTTTAGGATTGTTTGTTCCAGCATTCTGAAAAATGCCATTGGTATTTTGATTGGGATGGCATTGAAGGTATAGATTGCTCTGGGTAGCATAGACATTTTAACAATGTTTATTCTTCTGATCCATGAGCATGGAATATTTTTCCATCTTTTTGTGTCTTCTTCAATTTCTTTCAAGAGTGTTCTGTAGTTCCTAGAGTGTAGACCCTTTACCTCTTTGGTTAGGTTTATTCTGAGGTATCTTATGCTTTTTGATGCTATTGTAAATGGAATCGATTTTCTAATTTCTCTTTCTACAGTTACCTTGTTAGTGTGTAAGAAAGCAACTTATTTCTGTGCATTGATTTTGTATCCTGCTACATTACTGAATTGCTGTATGAGTTCTAGTGTTTTGCGGGTGGAGTCTTTTGGGTTTTCCATATAAGGTATCATGTCATCTGCGAAGAGAGAGAGTTTGACTTCTTCTTTGCCAATTTGAATACCTTTTATTTCTTTTTGTTGTCTGATTGCTGTTGCTATGGCTTCCAGTACTATGTTTACCAATAGTGGTGAGAGTGGGCATCTTTGCCGTGTTCCTGATCTTAAGGGAAAGGCTCTCAGCTTTTCCCCATTGAGAATGACATTCACTGTAGGTTTTTCATAGATGGATTTTATGAACTTGAGGAATGTTCCCTCTATCCCTATACTCTGAAAAGTTTTAATCAGGAAAGGATGCTGTATTTTGTCAAATGCTTTTTCTGCATCAATTGAGAGGACCGTATGATTCTTCTCTCTCCTCTTATTGATGTGTTCGATCACATTGATTGATTTGCGCATGTAGAACCATGCTTACATCCCAGGGATAAATCCCACTTGGTCATGGTGGATGATCGTTTTAATGTACTGTTGGATCCTATTAGCTAGGATTTTGTTGAGAATTTTGAAATCCATATTCATCAGAGATAGTGGTCTGAAATTCTCCTTTTTGATGGGGTCTTTGCCTGGTTTGAGGATCAAGGTAATGCTGGCCTCAGAGAATGAGTCTGGAAGCTTTCCTTCTGTTTCTATTCTTTGAAACAGAGGATAGGTATTATTTCTTCTTTGACTGTTTGGTAGAATTCCCCAGGGAATCCATCAGGCCCTGGACTCTTGTTTTTTGGGAGGTTTTTGATCACTGCTTGAATCTCATTACTGGTTATTGGTGTACTCAGGTTGACCCATCCATATTCTGTGTCTTGTAGACAGAATATGGATGGGTCCTGTCTTTTTATCCAATCTGCAACCTGTACTCAGGTTGTCAATTTCTTCCTGTTTCAGTGTTGGTAGTTCGTAGGTTTCCAGGAAGGCACCATTTCTTCCAGGTTGCTCAATTTATTGGCATATAGTGGTTGATAATTTCTAATTGTTTCTATCTCCTTGGTGTTAGTTGTGATCTCTCCCTTTTCATTCATAACTTTATTAATTTGGGTCCTTTCTATTTTCTTTTGGATAAGCCTGGCCAGTGGTTTATCAATCATATTAATTATTTCAAAGGACCAGCTTCTGGTTATATTGATCTGCTCTACTGTATTTCTGGTTTCTAATTGACTCTGTTCTAATCTTAATTATTTCTCTTCTATTGCATGGCTTAAGGATCATTTGTTGTTTTTTTTCCAGTTCTTTAAGGTGTAAAGTTAGTTGGTGAATTCGGGATTTTCAATTTTTTTGAGTGAGGCTTGGATGGCTACGCATTTCCTCCTTAGGACTGCCATTGCAGTATCCCATAGGTTTTGGACCAATGTGTTTTTGTTCTTATTGGTTTCCATATATTGGTAAGTTCTTTGATTTCTTGCTTGACCCAAAAATTCTTAAGCAGAGTCATCTCTAGCTTCCAAGTGTTTGAATTTCTTCCAAATTTTTTCTTGTGATTGAGTTCAAGTTTCAGAGCATTATGGTCTGAGAATATGCAGGGGAAAATCTCAATCTTTTGGTATCTGTTGAGACCTGATTTGTGACCCAGTATGTAGTCTATTCTGGAGAAAGTTCCATATGCACTCGAGAAGAATGAGTATTCTGTTGTTTTAGGGTGCAATGTTCTGTATATATCTATGAGGTCCATCTGGTCCAGTGTGTCATTCAAAGCTCTTGTTTCTTTTTTGATTTTCTCCTTAGGTTATCTGTCTATTGCTGAGAAGGTGGTGTTAGGGTCTCCTAATATTAACGTATTATTATCAATATGTTTGTTTATTTTGGTTAACAGTTGGCTTATATAGATTGCTGCTCCAATGTTGGGGGCATAGATATTTACAATTAGTAGATTTTCTTGTTGAATAGACCTTGAAAAATGATATAGTGTCAGGGCGCCTGAGTGCCTCAATTGGTTAAACATCTGCCTTCAGCTTGGGTCATGATCCCAGGGTCCTGGGATAAAGCCCTGCGTCGGGCTCCCTGCTCAATGGATAGCCTGCTTCTCCCTCTCTCCTCTGTTCATGCTCTATCTCTCAATATCTCTCTCTGTCTCTCAAATAAATGGAATCTTTAAAAAGAATGATATTGTGTCCTTCTGTGTCTCTAACTACAGTCTTGAGCTTATAATCTAATTTGTCTGATATTAGAATTGTTACCCCAGCTTTCTTTTGAGGTCCGTTGGCATGGAAAATGGATCCCCATCCCTTCACTTTCAGTCTGGATGTATCTTTTGGTTCAAAATGAGTCTCTTATAGACAAAATAAGGATGGGTCCTGTCTTTTTATCCAATCTGCAATCCTGTACCATTTTATGGGAGCACTTAGGCCATTCACATTGAGAGTGATTATTGAAAGATATGAATTCATTGTCATCATGTTGCCCCTGAAGACCTTGTTTCTATAGATTGTCTCTGTAAATTTCTGTTCTATATCACTCTTGGGGTCTTTTTCCTTTTATAGAACCACCATTAATATTTCTTGCAGGGCTGGCTTAGTGATCACATATTCTTTCAGTTTCTGCCAGTCCTGGAAGCTCTGCATTTCTCCATCCATTCTATTTTTTTAAGAATTTATTTATTTATTTGACAGAGACAGAGATAGCGAGAACAGGAACACAAGCAGGGGGAGTGGGAGAGGGAGAAGCAGGCTCCCAGTAGGGAGCCCAATGTAGGGCTCCATCCCAGGACCCTGGGATCATGACCTGAGTGGAAGGCAGATGCTTAATGACTGAGTTACCCCGGTGCCCCTCTCCATCCATTCTAAATGAGAGCCTTGCTGGATAAAGTATTCTTGGCTGCATATTCTTTTCATTTAGTACCCTGAATATGTCTTGCCAGGCCTTTCTGGCTTGCCAAGTCTCTGTGGATAGGTCTGACATTATTCTGATGTTCCTCCCTCTGTACATCAGGAATCTCTTCCCCCTAACTGCCCTTAAGATGGTTTCCTTGGTCCTAAGATTTGTGAGTTTTATGATTACATGCTGGGGCATTGGTCTGTTCTCCTTGATCTTGGGAGGGGTCCTTTCTGCCTCTAGGACATGAATGCTTGTTTCATTCCCCAGATTAGGGACGTTCTCAGCTATGATTTGCTCAAATATATCTTTGATATTTGATTTGATATAGTCCTCTCTCTCTCTCTCTCCACCCCCTCAGGGATTCCAATAATTCTGACTTTGGAACGTTTCATGGCGTCACTTATTTCTCTAATTCTGTTTTCATGGATATAGTGTCAAAGAAGGACACTATATCATTGTTAAAGTGTCTATCCAACAAGAAGTTCTAACAGTTGTAAATATCTATGCCCCTTCTTTTCTATCAGTTTGTCTTCTAGATCACTAATTCGTTCTTCTGCCTCACCTACCCTAGCTGTTAGATTATCTAGATTAGATTGGATCTCATTGAAAGAATTTTCAAGTTCTGCAAATTCAGCTTCCACTTCTGCCCTTAGAGACTCTATGTTGCCATTAATCGATTTCTCCATTCTAGTTATTGTCTTCATAACTGTTACCCTGAAGTCCATTTCTGACATCTTGCTTATATCTACATCCATTTGTAAATCTGTGGCAGAAGTCACAGTCTTTGAGTCCTTCCTATTTTGGGGGTTCCTTCTCTTATTCTGTTGAGGGGTGGTTGAGGGAATGTACGGAGTCCAAATTATTGACCACAACCCAAGCAAAATGCACCTGTTTTCTAGGGACCTTAGGGTTGTTGGCCTCTCATTCTCCCGGCCTGTCTTCTGGGGGAGGGCCCTGCCATGCTGTTACTAGGCAACCCTTTTAGGGCAGAGTTGCCCTGCCCCATGTGGGGGGAATGGGCTCAGTGAAAGCTTGTTTTGGGGGGCTTTTGTTCTCTGGTGGCTTTCCCTAGCGGTTTTCCACGTCTCTTCTGAGAGTCAGAGCAGAAGTGACCATTTCCAATCCTCTGCCTCAGAGCAGAGAGACCACAGGCTGTTCTCCAGTGAACTCTCCAGGCCACACTGTCTCCATTTCTGTCTGTGCTGCTAAAACCGCAGCGTCCTGGGTTGTGCGCCCCACAGCAGCACTCCCAGCCCTTGCTTCCAGGTCCAGGTATGTCTCTCCCCTTTGTGCTCCAAAAACCACCAGTCGCCCCCAGATGACATGCGTGCCCCTGAAGCTCCAGGTTTCAGTCCAGGGGGCTGACCTAATGTCCTTTTCCCACTGCTATTGGTGTGCGAGGCTGTGCCTGCTCCCCAGCGCAGGAAGCTTTCTCATTCCGGATGTGCAGGATTCTAGAGGCTCCCTCCCCCCTTCCTTTTATCTTCTGATATCTGCCCGCAGAATTGCAGCTCCCTGTTTTATACCTCGAAAACAACCGCCAGCGATATTCTGTTTGTAGAGATCAAGATATATCTTCTTACATCTCAGGCTGATTTCGTGGGTGTTCAGAGTGGTCTGGTAGATATCCAGCTCAGTTCCGGGGACTGGTTCAAATAGGGTCCCCTACTCCTCCACTATTTTTGTCCCTCTATCTCACACCCAAGACTTTAAACATGAGAGGATGGAGGACATGGTGGAGCAGAGAGATTCCAAAACAGGGTGGAGCCTCTGGACTAGGGGTTGGGGTTTGCTGAATGTATAAGCAGCCCTTGGGTCAGACGGAGGTTGGCTCTACTTGCAATAGAACCATCCATTCTGGCCGAGTCCAGTTCCCTGTCCAACCCCTTGGAGACATTCCCCACCTGGGAACAAGAGGACCCAGGGCAAGGTGAAGGGGTCTCCAGAGAGAATACTGAGGTCCCCTATGTTATAAAAGAGGCTCTCCTCCCAGGGGTCCCCCAGGAACTAGGACTCCTTGTCCCCCTTTCCTGATACCATACAATGTCACCTCCCACTTGCTTGTCCCCATCTGGACAACAGATGCAACCCCAGCCCTCATTTACTTACATTCTGGTCCTCCTCACCCAGGACTTACCTGTTTTCACCATCTCTTACATTTTCCTAAATCTCTTCCACTAATTCATGACGTCATGGAGCCAGTATTCTGCACTGAGGTCCCTGCTGTCCTGAGAGCCAGGCACCATAGAAACAAGAACAACATAAACAATCATAATAACAGCCCAAATCCAACCCACATGGTCCTTTACTCACCCTGAGCACAGATGGTTCTAGGGAGGAACACATTAATCTGAGTTGGGAAGGGAAGTTCTGGAGTTCCCTTCCCACACCACCTGAGACATGGAGACCCTACTACACAGGCCCCTTCAGGGGTCCTAGCCCCAGGATGAGCCCACCAACGACCATCCAGACCCGAATTCCTCATGGGAAGGAGGAGGATGACAGAGAAGCTGTACGTGGGCTTATGGGCAGTAACTGGAGCATCTTGGTCAACTCTCTGAGAGCCGCCTCAGTTCCATAGGACCACTCATCAGTAGGACAGTTCTTGTTCTGTCCATTCATGGGGTTCTATTTTCCGGTCATCCCCTCCTGACACTTGCTCCTTGGACCTCAGGCAGCACTTTCTCCTGGATCTGTGTTTCTGTAAGAGACCTCATAGATAATCCTGAATAAACCAATAGACCAAGAGTAGGGAGAAGTAATGGCCAAGAACACAAGGACAGAGGGAAAAAGTCTATGGCCCATGGGCTAGATGGGGAAGCTGTAGGGTTCCTGTCCTCGAGCTGGTTTCACTGTTGCCCCTACAATCCCTACATTTACCTCCCCAGACTGATCTGTGTCCTGAATCCCCTCAGTGTTAATCCCCTCCTGATATGCTGGTGTGCTGGTCCTGTGTGGGGAGGGACATTATATAGTCCAATGGTAAATTCCTGTGACTCAGAGGGACTGGGTGGGGATTGTGAACTTCACAGTTTGCTCCAGAAGTTACCTCTCTCTCCTTAAATGGAAGACACCCCAGTGAGAAATCTGTATACTGTTGCTGGTGCAGAGTGGGGTGCAGGAGTGGCAGCATCCTTGGCTTCCAGGATCTGCTGGAACATGAGGTCCAGATCGCATCTGAGGGGCCGTGGTCTACCATGAGCACAAGGACGGCCCGTCAGCTCTGCTGCCAAGAATTTGTGGGTATTCAGAGAATCAGGAAT
>NW_027399456.1:0-7753 GCF_003265705.2 Callorhinus ursinus | reverse complement strand
AACCCTAAAAGACTCCACCCCAAAACTGCTAGAACTCATACAGGAATTCAGTAAAGTAGCAGGATATAAAATCAATGCACAGAAATCAGTGGCATTCCTATACACTAACAACAAGACAGAAGAGAGACAAATCAAGGAGTCGATCCCATTTACAATTGCACCCAAAACCATAAGATACCTAGGAATAAATTTAACCAAAGAGGCAAAGGATCTGTACTCAGAAAACTATAAAATACTCAGGAAAGAAATTGAAGAAGACACAAAGAAATGGAAAAACGTTCCATGCTCATGGATTGGGAGAACCAACATTGTGAAGATGTCAATGCTACGTAGAGCAATCTACACATTCAATGCAATCCCCATCAAAATACCATCCACTTTTTTCAAAGAAATGGAACAAATAATCCTAAAATTTGTATGGAACAAGAAGAGACCCCGAATAGCCAGAGGAATATTGAAAAAGAAAAGCAACGCTGGCGGCATCACAATTCCGGACTTCCAGCTCTATTACAAAGCTGTCATCATCAAGACAGTATGGTACTGGCACAAAAACAGACACATAGATCAATGGAACAGAATAGAGAGCCCAGAAATGGACCCTCAACTCTATGGTCAACTTATCTTTGACAAAGCAGGAAAGAATGTCCAATGGAAAAAAGACAGTCTCTTCAACAAATGGTGTTGGGAAAAGTGGACAGCCACATGCAGAAGAATGAAACTGGACCATTTCCTTACACCACACACAAAAATAGACTCCAAATGGTTGAAAGACCTAAACGTGAGACAGGAGTCCATCCAAATCCTAAAGGAGAACACAGGTAGCAACCTCTTCGACCTCAGCCGCAGCAACTTCTTCCTAGAAACATCACCAAAGGCACGGGAAGCCAGGGCAAAAATGAACTATTGGGATTTCATCAAGATAAAAAGCTTTTGCACAGCAAAAGAAACAGTCCACAAAATCCAAAGACAACCGACAGAATGGGAGAAAATATTTGCAAATGATATATCAGATAAAGGGCTAGTATCCAAAATCTATAAAGAACTTATCAAACTCAACACCCAAAGAACAAATAATCCAATCAAAAATGGGCAGAAGACATGAACAGACATTTTTCTAAAGAAGACATCCAAATGGCCAACAGGCACATGAAAAAGTGCTCAACATCGCTCGGCATCAGGGAAATGCAAATCAAAACCTCAATGAGATACCACCTCACACCAGTCAGAATGGCTAAATTTAACAAGTCAGGGAACGACAGATGTTGGCGGGGATGGGGAGAAAGGGGAATCCTCCTACACTGTTGGTGGGAATGCAAGCTGGTGCAGCCACTGTGGAAAACAGTATGGAGGTTCCTCAAACGTTGAAATTAGAGCTACCATTCGATCCAGCAATTGCACTACTGGGTATTTACCCCAAAGATACAAATGTAGGGACCCGAAGGGGTACGTGCACCCCAATGTTTATAGCAGCAATGTCCACAATAGCCAAACTGTGGAAAAAGCCAAGATGTCCATCGACAGAAGAATGGATAAAGAAGATGTGGCATATATACACAATGGAATATTATGCAGCCATCAAAAGGAATGGGATCTTGCCATTTGCAACGACGTGGATGGAACTGGAGGGTGTTACGCTTAGTGAAATAAGTCAATCAGAGACAGACATGTATCATGTGACCTCACTGATATGAGGAATTCTTAATCTCAGGAACAAACTGAGTGTTACTGGAGTGGTGGGGGGTGGGAAGGATGGGGTGGCTGGGTGATAGACATTGGGGACAGTATGTGCTACTGTGAGCGCTGTGAATTGTGCAAGACTGTTGAATTACATATCTGTACTTCTGAAACAAAGAACGCAACATATTTTAAGAAAAAAGAAAAAGAAGAAGATAGCAGGAGAAGAAGAATGAAGGGGAGTAAGTCAGAGGGGGAGATGAACCATGAGAGATGATGGACTCTGAAAAACAAACTGAGGGTTCTAGAGGGGAGGGGGGTAGGGGGATGGGTTAGCCTGGTGATGGGTATTAAAGAGGGCACATTCTGCATGGAGCACTGGGTGTTATGAACAAACAATGAATCATGGAACACTACATCAAAAACAAATGATGTAATATATGGTGATTAACATAACAATAAAAAATTTTAAAAATATATAAAAACTGGATACAGATATAACAAAATATTAACAAAGTTATTTCTAGGAATACAATTATAGATGTTCTTTCTCCTTCAAAAAAAATATTAAAGTTATTTTTATATTCCAAAAAAAAAAAAAAGATACCAAATCTAAGAGTGCCTTCCTCATGAGGGATCTACAAGGTAAAGACAGGGGAACATAAGGAAGTCATCAAATACCATCTGTGTTTAGCACAGGCTATTTCTCCAAATAGAAATACATTAATCAGATAATAACTCCTGGAAACCAGTAAAGTGAAATGAACTAAGGACTCCCCACCTGCAAAATACCAGTGTGTGAGCTTGCATTTTACTCTATGATATTGAATATGGTTATATTTTTACACAGAATTTGGATTTACACATCTTTTGGACTGTAACTCTGCTGTTTACATTTATATGTTAAATGTGATTTCACTTTCACTGTTATTAGTAATGAGATTTACATTGTATAATAATGATTTATTTGTAGTCTTAGGTGAACATAGAATGTGAGATTGAGCTATGTATTTTTCTGTGCTTGTATTAGAAATGTAATGCGTTAGTGTGTTAGTGGTGGAGTTTATGTGTGTGGTTTGGGTATTTGCATATGTGCTATGGTGTAAGGGGCTGTAAAATGCAGCAATAAGCAACCAAGAAAGACTCTTCATCTCTTTCCTGAACATCTTTTAAAGCTAAGGAGACCTTCACTCCTTCAGATAACTTTTTATCTGCCTCTGGGAGCTCGAGAGAGATGATCTTTCAAATTTCCATCCTCCCCTTTGCAAACCATAAAATTTGTCTAAAGGCAAAATGATAAAGGAAAAAAAAAGGAAAGGGATCAAGTGGGTCTGGAAACTGAAGAACAAGCTGGAAAAAATGTTTAAAAGAGGTGAAAATTAGGTCAGAGAGGATACACGCTGAGAGGAAAGGAACGAGAAGCCACTGAATGAAGGAAAGAAAAAGGCAGATACAGAAGGACCCAAGAGGGAGAAAAACACAAGGAAAAATCCCCTTGACTTGGAACGGGTGTTTCCTGCCCTGAACGTAGAAGGAATTCTGACTTTGAGAAGAAAAATGCCTGTCAGCAGGGCCCTGTGGACAAGGAGGGAAGACAAGGCTGGAATGACTCATGTCTCAGTCCAGGGGAAACTGAAGGCAGAACTGAGTGTGTCCCATGAAAGGCAGGCACCCGAGGAGATCAGGGAAAGAAGCCAGGCTCTCAGAGCTCAATCCTCACCTGGCTCCAAAGAGAGCAGGGCTGACAGGGACCAAGGCTGTGCTGCCCCAAAGGCAGGGAGAGCCTGAAAGAAAGGGCATTCCAATGTCTTCTTGACCAAATGCAGCAAGGGGTCCCCTCTGCCCATGTCACAATTCCATGATTGCCATTTCTCTGTCCTTTAGGAGTGAGATGAGCATGAATGCCTCCCTGGTGGCTGAGTTCATCCTTGTTGGCTTCTCCCACCTGGTCAACCTCCAGGGCTTGCTCTTCTCTGTCTTCCTCACCATCTACCTACTCACCGTGGCAGGCAACCTCCTCATAGTGGTGCTGGTCTCCAGACCCCCATGTACTTCTTCCTTCGAATGCTCTCAGTCCTGGAGATTGGCTACACATCTGTCACTGTGCCCCTGTTGCTTCACCACCTGCTCACAGGCCGGCGCCGCATCCCTCACTCTGGCTGTGCTCTCCAGATGTTCTTCTTCCTTTTCTTTGGTGCCACAGAGTGTTGTCTCCTGGCAGCCATGGCCTATGACTGCTATGCAGCCATCTGTAAACCCCTTCATTACCCACTTCTGCTGAGCCACTGGGTGTGCCTACAGCTTTCGGGAGTGTGGCCTGTGGAGCGATTGTGGGCCTGGGCCACACCTCCTTCATCTTCTCCTTGCCCTTTTGTGGCCCCAATGCCATCCCACACTTCTTCTGTGAGATCCAGCCTATCCTGCAGCTGGTGTGTGGAGACACCTCACTCAATGAGCTTCAGATTATCCTGGCTGCTGCCCTCATCACCCTTTGCCCCTTCGGCCTCATCCTGGGCTCCTAAGGGCATATCCTGGCTACAGTTTTCCGGATCCCGTCTGCTGCTGGCCGCAGCAAGGCCTTCTCCACCTGCTCCTCCCACCTGGTTGTGGTCTCCCTCTTCTATGGCACTGCCATCTTCATCTACATCTGCCCTAAAGCCAGCTATGATCCAGCCACAGACCCTCTGCTGTCCCTCTTCTATGCTGTGGTCACCCCCATCCTTAATCCCATCATCTATAGTCTGTGGAACACCGATGTCAAGGCTGCCCTAAGGAGAACCCTCCAGAAAATGAGACCTGCAAACACTTGACAAGGGGGTGATGATGGTGACTGTCCCTCCCACTCAACCCCCCATCACCAAGGATCAAAGGGAAGAAGGCATGGTCTTCACCTGAGGGGGCCAGCCTGTGAAGAAGACAGAGTTACCTTGGAAAATGGAGCCAAACTGCTCATCAAACACCCATGACACACATGCACACACAATTCTGCCTTCTGTGGTAGGAACAGGAAGCCCAGGATGGATTTCCTGTACGAGCCAAGCAAGTTGACAACTAAAGGACACATTACAAAATGTCATCTCCACCAGACCATCAAGGTAATGAAACTTTCAGGCACAGTACTAGTTCTTTTTTCTTTTAAGGTTTTATTTATTTATTTATTTAGTTAGTTAGTTAGTTATTTGAGAAAGAGAAAGAGAGCACATGCAGGGTGAGGAGCAGAGGGAGAGGGATAAGCCGACTCCATGCTGAGTGCAGAGCTCACCATAGGGCTGGATCCCATGACCCTGAGATCATGACCTGAGCCGAAATCAAGAGTCAGATGCTTAACCGACTGAGCCACCCAGGCCCCCAAGGTACTGATTCTTAAAGGGACTTGAGATTTCTGTGTCCTAGGTCAGGCATTCGTTTTCCTTTTGTGGCACTGCTGCTCAGTACATTAGCACACACAATCACACCTAACTAAATCCATCGACAGGCAGAAAGCAACATCCGTAGGAAGTGAGGAGAGATGAGGAAAGTTTCAATGATGGTAAATTCTTGTGGGAATCAGAATGAGCCAGTGGTTAGGAAAGAAAATTTTAATGTCAGACCTTCAGTCAAGTCTTAATTCTTCCAGCTGATACATTATGTGACTGCAAGAGAGAGATATCATCTCCCTGAGCCTCAATTTCTTTACTCATAAAGTTGAGACAATAATAAACTTTATTTCTTTGGAGTTTTGCAAGTATTTATAGACTCATAAATTGCCAAGTTTACTATCCGGCAAGATAAATGTTTTTATGACAGAGTCAGACAGCTGGGCACAGAGGATGATATCCACCCCACTCTGGGTGCATTTGTTGGAGGAGAGAAAGGTATTCTTAGAAAGGCACTGGCACTGGGAGCCAAAGGACCCAAAGGAAGATGGAGGAAGAGACTCCCCACACTGCAGCTACAGACACTAACCCCACAGCCAAGCACAGACAAACCAAAGACCAGCACGACTTACTAGAGAGCAAGTATAAGGGCAAAGTGCAGGAGCATCCGTGCACGCAAGAAAAAGACAGTAGATGAGCTGAGTTAATCAAATAAGAAGTCTCAGAGGGACAAGGGTTCATTAATAATTTTGCCCAGAGGCTTCCTGTGTGGCTGTGGAAATAGTGCTGATTCTCAGGACACTGTCAGAGAACAATGCAAATAGTCACAGCACTGAGGCAAGGAGACAATAAACCCTTACTCCCTCCCCCCTACCATACAGAGGAGCAGGGTGGTCGTCTCCAGAGGCATGTGAACAGTCCAGCTCCTTCATTTTCTTTTCTTTTTTTTTTTAATTCAGTTAGCCAACATATATTATATCGTTAGTTTCAGATGGAGTGTTCAATGATTTCATCACTTGAGCATAACACTAACATCCAGTGCTCATCCCATCACATGCCTTCCTTAATGCCCATCGCCAGTTACCCCATCCCCAAACCCACGTCCCTTTCCACAACCCTCAGTTTGTTTCCCAGAGTCAAGAGGCTCTCATGGTTTGTCTCCCTCTCTGATTTATTCCCATTCAGTTTTCCCTCCATTCCCCTATGACCTTCTGCCCCATTTCTTATATTCCACATATGAGTGAAAACATATGATGGTTGTTTTTCTCTGACACTTATTTCATGTAGCATAATACCATCCAGTTCCATCCATATCAATATAAATGGTAGGTATTCATCTTTTCTGATGGCTGAATAATATCCATTGTGTATACATAGCATATCTTCTTTATCCATTCATCTGTTGAAGGATGAATCTCAGCTCCTTCTACAGGTTGGATATTGTGGACATTGCTGCTATGAATATTGGGGTGCAGGTGCCCCTTCTTTTCACTACATATGAATCCTTGGGGTAAATACCTACTAGTGCAATTGTTGGGTCCAAGGGTAGCTCTAATTGCAACTTCTTGAGGGACCTCCATACTGTTTTCCAGAGTGGATGTACCAGCTTGCATTCCCACCAACAGTGTAAGAGGGTTACACTTTCTCAACATCTTCACCAACATTTGTTGCTTCTTGCCTTGTTAATCTTTGCCATTCCAGCTGGTGTGAGGTGGTATCTCATTGTGGTTTAGATTTGTATTTCCCTGATGCCAAGTGACATTGGGCATTTTTTTCACGTTTCTGCTAGCCATTTGTATATTTTCTTTGGAGAAATGTCTGTTCTTGTCTTCTGCCCATTTCTTGATTGCATTATTTGTTTTTTGGGATACCAGCCCTTTATCTGTAATGTCATTTGCAAAAATCCCCCATTCCGTGGGTTACCTCTTATTTTGTTGAATGTTTCCTTTGCTGTGCAGAAGGTTTTTATCTTGATGAAGTCTCAAAAGTTTATTTTTGCTTTTGTTTTCCTCGCCTTTAGATACCTATCTTTCAAAAACTTGCTGTGGTGGAGATCAAAGAGGGCGCTCCCTGTGTTCTCCTCTAGGATTTTGATGGATTCCTGTCCTGTATTGAGGCCTTTCATCCATTTTGAGTTTAACTTTATGTATGGTGTAAGAGAATGGTCCCATTTCATTCTTCTGCATGTGTCTTTCCAATTTTCCCAGCATCATTTGTTGAAGAGACTGTCTTTTTTTCCATTGGATATTCTTTCCTGATTTGTTGAAGATTAGTTGACCATAGAGTTGAGGGTCCATTTCTGGGTTTTCTATTCTGTTCCATTGAACCATGTGTCTGTTTTTGTGCCACTACTATGCTGTCTTGATGATCACAGCTTTGTAATATAGCTTGAAGTCAGACAACATGATGCCCCCAGCTTTGGTTTTCTTTTTCAACATTCCCCCTGGCTATTCAGGGTCTTTTCTGATTACATTTAAATTTTAGGATTGTTTGTCCCAGCTCCTTGAAAAATGCCAATGGTATTTTAATAGGGATGGCATTGGAAGTGTAGATTGCTCTGGGCAGGATAGACATTCTAACAATGTATACTCTTCTAATCCATGAGCATGGAATGTTTTCCCATCACTTTGTGTCTTCCTCCTCCATTTCTTTCATAAATATTCTGTAGTTTTTAGAGTATAGATCCTTAACCTCTTTGGTTAGATTTATTCCTAGGTATCTTA
>NW_027399455.1:0-7756 GCF_003265705.2 Callorhinus ursinus | reverse complement strand
GAACCACTGAGTCTTGTGAGTCTTCCTGGGCGCTCCCTATGGTGTGCGGGAAGCACCTCGGCGGAGCAGGTGGGGAGTGCCGGTGTGCGTGGTCCCTGCACAGTGCCCCCCACAGGCCGCACGGTGGAGACAGAGACTTGGGACCCCTTTACCTTGTTCTGACTTCATAATGACGAAGAACAGTAGGAAGAAACCCGAAGTGCACCAGCAGACGCTTGGTGTTTTACTAAGCTTTATGCACCGCTGTATGATTTGAAAACCAAATTTATTTTTGAAGAGGTAGTTACATAGGCCCTGCCTTATTTATTTAGTCAGGAAATTATCCCACGGTAACCAAAACAAGCTACTTTAGAAATTATGACATGTCATTACTCAGGGGAAAAACAGCCAAAAAGATGAAAGTTCAGTTTTTCTTTAAACATGGAAAGCTGAGACCGGTTTCACTAGCTCCAGCCTCCCCTCAGTGCTCGCTCACATGGAGACACCTCCCTGTCTTCCCCCCCCCGGCCCCCGCAGCTGCCTGCCACACCCCTGCGGCCCTGGGCCCCCTCCACTGCGGAGGGTCAGCTCAGGGGTGATTTAGCTGGAGCAGACCTGCTGATGCACCCCCAGTGTCCCAGGCACACTGCGGGTCACACAGCTTGCGTGGGGCTCAGAGTGCCTCCCAGACATGAAGCGTTCAGGGTGCTGTGCTCAAATCATGCCCATGCAGCCCAGCTTCTCCCCATGCCTCTGCCTGCACCCCACCCAGGATGCTCTTGTTGGTTCACAACCAGCTGACAGTGGGCTCGTCAGGGCTGGGGTAAAGGGAACTTCCACTCTTAAACACTGTTGTATTACTATTAGACATTTTTACAGTAACTTTATTATTCCTATAATTAGTTTTTAAATTAACCTGAAAAGAATGAAAGAGGCTGAAGACAAAGAAGGATCTCAAAGCCTGTTTGATCCTGAACCATCACCTTCATAGCAGCTTGTGTGGGTCGACCTGGCACGTTTTGGGTGTGGTGTGGTGCCACAGGTGTTTGAGGGGAGGGGTAGTGCTCTTTCTCGACCTCCTCAGACTCTTGTCTTCTTTTGTGCCCTGTGAGGGTCTCACCCGGACCGCCCCCCACACGGGTGTCCGGGTCTCAGCCACCGCCCCCCCCTCCCCGCAGGTGAGCTGGTCTCACCCGGACCACCCCCCACACGGGTGTCCGGGTCTCAGCCACCGCCCTCCGCCACACCACCCCCCCACCCCCCGGCGCGTGTGTGCAGGTCTCAGCGGGACCCTTGAGGCCCAGGCTGCAGGGAGGTGCTGGGATTGCACTGCCTAGGGTAGAAAGGAGGGAGCTGTCCGTGGTATTTATCTAGAAACCAGTTTCCTGGGAGTATCAGGCCTTGATGTTCAAGCAGGAGCCAGAGCCCTGGAGTCCATAGCCAGGCCGAGTCTCAAGTCTCGCAGTAAAAGGTCTTTCCCCGTTCTGCTGCCTGATGACCTTGTGATGGCGAACCCCCATCACTGTGGAGTCCCAGCGTCACCCAGCTCTTCTCAGGATCACCGGCACGGCCTGTGAACACTGGGACTGGCCGCGGTGTGGCAGGTGGTTGAGGAACTGCGCAGCGTAGCCAGCTCATCACGGGGAGGCGGGCTTGGGGCACGTGGGGAGGCCCAGTTCCGCCATCTCTCCCACTCTCCTCCTCGGTGTGCTTGGTCTGGAGTCTGCTGGTCAGGGGATGGGACTTCATTAGCACCACTGGTACACTCTGTAGATTGTGTTGACCACTAAATATGGAGACATCTGTTGTGGCCAAACTGCATGCGGCTTTGGGAATCGTGTATGTAGCACATATGTTTATTTGGTAATAGGAAATCTAGGAGAAACTGCTAAGAGGAAGAGCTAAGATTCAGATGATGTATAAATTGCCATCTTAGCATTCCATTATATGCTTTGAAACAGATGTGGGCCCCTGGTCACGGCCCTTTAAAGGAAAGGGGCCATGTTCCTTTTCATACAAAGAAAGGATTGAACACATTTTTTTTCTGTATTATATAACAGTCTAGAAATTCTCAAAAATTGCATGTGATTATATATTGAAAAAGGACTATTTCCCAGTCTTAAGCATAGGAAACTGAGACCACAGATGTTTCTCAAGAAAAATTTTATTAGAAGTTGTAAAAATACTATATTACATGTTTACCTTGTTACCTGCCAAAAGTAAATATAAATTTTATTGAAAATACATGGAATTTTTCATCTTTAGGTTTTTATATAATTCATAACACTTTTTAAATCTTAGGTATTCACAATAGAGAGGGGGCTCATCAATTCCAAGATTCCCGGAATCAAATAGAAACTGCCAATCTTATCATTGAATTTTTTCCTTGTTTAAAATTTCTTTCTACTTTGGAGATTGGACAATGATTAAAAGTAGCAGCCTATTTAAATAACCTTAAAAAAAATCCCTAACACATAGTCTAAATCTGAAAATGAAGAAAATAGAGTTCATCATAATTTTTAAAGAGCTCTATTGATGCAATGTTTGCAAATCCCTAAGGCCCAAGGAAAATAATCTAAATGGTTCATTATTTAGCTTATTGAACTTTGCTGCAGTTAGGTTGACGGATGATGGCAATGCTTCCCCATCACCAAAGCACCGTTTTAAAAGCATTTTTTATTGAATAAAGTGCTTAGAATATTGCACCCTGGAGCTTTATTCAGGGAAATGGCTCAGTTGATGTTTTCTGTTTGACCTCAGCTTTGACCTATCACAACATGGATGGTTAATAAGCAACATTATCATTTCAGAGATGTCACTGGTTTTGTCCATTCTGCATCAACACTCTGCTCTTACGATCCCTACGTGTTTATGGCTCTTGTGTTCTCTTCGTCTTTAGAAAGAATGTAATTTAAGTAGAATGTTCTTGTTTCTGAGTCCCTGGTATCACAGTTGCAATTCTTCACAACATAAGTGGCCTTCATTTTCATTTTCCTGAAAACAGAAAGGATCTCTTACCTTACCTACAGATGTGCACAAAGGAATGTTTTATACAAATAATGAAATTCTGGGGGAGTTAATGTTAAATCCTTTAGGCTCTGTGAGGTACAGTCATGAAATACTTGCTGGGACGTGTCATCGGGGAACATCGGTGATACTTTAAGGTGTAGCAAGCGGTGGTAATATTCGAGTGTCAGTAACTCATCTTGTATTCACCACGTGGAGCCCACTGATGCCCTGTCCCTGTTTCTTATGATAAGTGATCAATATTTCATTTTCTCTGAGAGAGTAGAAAGTTTCACTTGCCTGTCGCTTTATCTCTGCAGCCTGAGCATAGCAAACTGCAGCTTAGTAAACATTAGATGTTCCCTGGAAATTCCTAGACAGAATTAAGACCCATCCTCCTTCAGTTGTGGTGTGTCCCGTGCGAGACCCCGAATGTTGTGAGCCGTCAGAGCGGATATGCGCTCCGTGGGCAGAGCCTTGGTGCTCACAGTCCCTAGCTCCAGGGATCAGGGCACACGGTGACACAAACCCTAAAGGCCTCTGGCCTCTTTGGGCCCAAAAAGACTGATTGGCCATGATGTTTAATGACCGCTTCCTTCTGAAAACTAGCTGTTTACTGGTAATATTCTTCTCTGCACTGTGGCAAGAACGTTCTGTGTTTACATGTTATTTTCAGGTATAGATATCAGCTCCTCACTTGGACATTTATTTGCAAGAATCAGCTAAAATTTATGCCAAACCGCAAGTGGATTATTTAAGTGTGGAAGTCTATACCGTCCTTAATGGCCTTGCTTTGGGGTTTCCCAAAGCAAGCTGTCGTGCGTGGGGTGTGTCCCGTTGTATACTCGCTGTATTGTGCACACTCAGTGGCGTGGGGCTAACTGTGGTGTTGCATTAGTGCATGTGGGGGCGGGCCACCGGCTGACGGATGCCTCCTCCCAGGAGCAGCGGACAATGTGTGCACAGCCGACCGTGACTGCTGATCAGGTTTTCCAGGTGATCAGACTGCATTTCATGTTCATAATCTGCCAAGTTATAACAATGATGGTAATCCCACACTCAAGAATGAAGACACGTCTGTGATCAGGTTATGATCTATCAAATGCCTGGTGAGACAGGCATCCCTGGCTTATACCTGGCAGGTATGTGTATGTCATTGCTAATATGATCAAAGAAAGTTCTCCCAAGCTTTTCAGTAATGGCACAGAAGCTTCTGAATAATGGAATTGTAGAGAAAGACTAATGTTAAGATCTTGCCTCATATTTTCTCTCCTACGGAAGGACCCTTGGGAACACCTTCCTATGCTGGTTACTTAGCATGGAAAAGTGTGATGTGTACATAAGTTGCCTGTGACAAAGATTGTGTGTTACTAAGTGGCCTGTGGATGAGATTTAGCCCAGGCTCCCTCTTAAATATATTTTTCATATTCACATTTTAACTAATTTTACCTCTGTGTTATTGTCAGTAGTTACATTATTAGAAATTTCTAAAAGCTCAGTAGTCATGGAAATAGTCATTTTGAAATGTATTAAGCCTTTAAGTTTAGAGTTATCTTTACATTTCAGAGAATGATCTCTCAGCATTACATGCTGTTAGAACGTCAGGCAGCAGCTTCCGGAGGAACATGGCAGCACACAAGGAGGATTTGATAAACCACTTTCCCCACGTTTTATTCCAGTACTGACAAAACTGCCAAAACAGATCAAATCAAGCAGTAGCACTGGAAACTTCCTTACTAAAGAACCCATACCTGAGCACCAGGACAATTTTGTGTTCTGTGGGCCACGGATACAGGGCGAGGGGTGCTAGATGGCCCACCATCACAGAGAGCATCCCCCGGGAACAAGAAAAGACGTGCACCCCACCTCTGCCCTCTGCCTGAGTTAGAGGGCCTCACTGATGGAGAAGGCAGGTGGCTGTGTGTTCCCTGCTCCTGAGATAATTCTGAGCCAAAGACCTGACCGTTTCTACCCAGCCCTCAGCAGCTTTGTATGTATGTCCTGTTAGTACAGAGAAGACAACCAAAGAGAAGCCCTGGTCAGGAGAGGCCAGAGATCCAAAGCAACATCCGTGCAAACACTGAACAACTCCCGCTCGCGCTCCAGCTCCCAGGGCACAGCCAGCAGCATGGTGGGGGGGGGCACGGCAGACGGAACTGCGTTTCCCTTGGAGGACGTACCCGGGAGCACCTTGCAGACCAGACGAGAATGCTCCCCAATAAGAAGAACAATAAGTGAACTCGCATCAACTAAAAAATTCAGAAGGATAAAACAAAACCAGAGGAAAGTAGGAGAAAGAAAAGGTAAGGAGAACAAAAAGTAATGATTGAGAAGGCAATAAATTCAGAAATTGTTGGCAAAAATCAAAACAAAACTAATACAAACCAGTGAGTGCAAACTAAGTGCAAAATTAACCCAACACAAAACTTTTCTGGAACAAGGAAGGATATTCCAAAGGTTTCTAAATCATTTCATGAAGCCAACTTAATTCTAAATTCTAAAATCTGATCAAGATAACATAAATATACACACAGTAAGAAAGAGATTTACAGATGAATCTTATGACCATAGAGACAGAAATCCTGTAGTACCCACAAACCTACAGTATGTTGAAAGACCATGACCCAGTAGCATTTTTCCTAGGAATATGAGAATGATACAGGACATACATTAGCATGGCTCTGGAGGAGTCAGAAATCACTTGATAATCTCACTTCCATTAGTGAGTGCCTTAAAAAAGGCATTTAAGTTAAAATTCAGTACCCATTCCTGGATCAAAACAAACAAACTAGGCCCCTCTCCACATCTAGTAATAGTCAATGCAAACTAGAGAGGTCCTTTCCTAGCATGATTCATGATACCAGTCTTAAATCAATACTCACCATCACACCAGATAAACTCTACAACCGTCCCAAGTGAAGAATAAAACAAGGATGTCTGCTAACTGCAGTACCATTTCATACTGTCCCGGATGTTCTATCCAGACAGTGTGTCAGAAAAAAATCATTATCGTTATTACAAGGAAATAAAATTACCGCTTAGACATGACGTGACTGTATATCTAGGCAACCGAAGAATCATCATTCAGGAGACCCCAATAAAAATACACAAACTCATACTTTCTTATGTATCAACAACCACCTGCTGCATTGAAGATGATGGCCCATTCACAAAGCTACAACAATAAAAATATTTAATCATGAACTTAAGTAGAAATACGTCCTATGGGGAAAAAAAACCAGCTCATTTTAAAGCTGTGCTTCAAAGCACTGTTATTAATGCTTTACCTACATCAGTCTTCTAACAGATTCTGAAAGAGGTGTCCTCATTGATTGTTCAGGTAATTGTCAGCCCTGGCTCCCGTTCAGAAACACCTGAGGAGTTTTAAACCCTCCAATGTCTAGATTTCTTCCAAACCTACTGAAACTAAATCTGCAGAATGAAACATTCTTCACCAATTCCTTATATTGTTCCTGATTGATCTGTTTTAAAAACAGTTAATTTCAGTAAATGTGAGGGTTGCGGTGTACATTGCTTAATTAGTTAAGTAGGTACACATGTTCCTATTAGACTGTTCTGCAAATCTACGTTTTACCAGCATGGAAGAACCTCCTGTGAAAAGCACTGTGCCAGGAGTCTGTAGTCTTGAGTCCTAGAAACCCCTCACCCCTGTTAGGCCTCCATTACGCATCAGAGGAGAGCAGGGCTGTCTATTTATGCCTGTACCGGTGATGCCCCACCTCTCCCTCCCCCCAGCTCCCTCACAGTTACTGGAATACCCAAAGCAGTCTCGGGCCTTATATCTAATTGAATGTGATTGCAATTGCATACCTTCCCACATCCAGGCCCAAGTGGCTTCAGGTGAATTCAACCAAACATTTAAGGGGAAATAATACCAATTCTATAGAAATTCTTCCAAAATACAGTCGGGAAGAAACATTTGTCTGTGCTAAACTGACACCAGTATCAGACAAAGGCATCATGAGAGAGCTACAAACCAAATCACTATGAGCATAGGTGCAGAAATCCCACAGAGTGGGGGCAGGTAAAGCCCAACAGGAGGTGAAAAAGATAACACATCCTGATTAAGTGGAGCTTACCCCAGGAATGGAAGGTTGGTTTGACAGTTGTAAATCGATCCATGTAATTTCCTGCAGACTATAGGGGGAAATCCATATGATCATTGCAGGAGCTTCATGGGGAAAAACACTTGGCAAAAATCCAGCGTCTGTTTCTGATAAAATCTCTCAGTAAACTAGGAGTAAAAGAGTTTGTGCAGCCTAATAAGGACATCTTTGAAAAATCCTGCTGTTAACATGATACTTCATAGGAAACAATGAGTAAGTTCCTTCTAATGTTTGGAGCAGGCAGAGGAGGTGTCCTCTCTTTCCACGCAGAACTAGCCAGGGCACTAACACAAGAAAAGAGAAATAAAAGGCATACAAGCTGGAGAAGAAGAAATAAAACTGTCTTTTTTGGTGGAGGATATGATTATCTTCATAGAAAATCCCAAAGGCTCTACTAAAAAAAAAAATAGTAATGTTTAAGAAGTGAATTTACCAAGATAGCACATCATAACGCCCATATACAAAAATTACTTGTATTTTTATATACTAGCAGTGAGCAATTACAAATTGAGATTTTTTAATGTACCATTTAAAATGCACCAAAAGCACATGAAATACTTAAGGATGGATCTAACCAAACATGCATAGATCTGTGTACTGTCAGCACCGAGACAGTGGAGAGTTGAAGAGGGCCTGTGTGTGAG
>NW_027399454.1:0-7757 GCF_003265705.2 Callorhinus ursinus | reverse complement strand
TCAATAAATGAGCAAACCACTGGACTCAGCTTGCCAGAAACAATTCAAACACACCACTTGTAACTCCCGTGAGGGTTCAGAACAGGACAACTCTGAAGGCCCATCCCAACCAACGCACAAATTTCGTGCCCTGTGGCGGCCCACCCTGAGCCGGACGCAACCTGACACACGCCCTCAAGACAACCAACCCAGAGCAGGTTCCAGTGCTTACACGTCGGCCTTACCGTGCCGCTCGGCCCTAACCGTCACCCTAGAGGCCTCTGAGGCTCTGTCCCCAGGGGCTTGACTCCAAAGCCCTAGGCATTTGGGACACCTGACCTATACCAGAGGACTCAGCCTGCCACTAAAACCGAAAACGTGCCATTGGGAACTCCGGTAAGCATTCAGAACGGAAGATCTGTGCTGGTCCACCCCAACGAAACCCAAGTTCAACGTGCCCAAGCCACAATCCCTGAGCCTGACACAGCACCCTACCCACAGCCTCAAATCAGACCCCGGGAAGCTCAGCGCAGCGCCGGCACATCAGGCCTCTCATGTCCCTCAGCCCTAAGGCTCACCCTAGCTTGGCTTCTGAGCGGTCTGTCTCCAGGGCCTGGGTCCAAAGCACGAAGGATTCGGCACACCCGAGCAGTATCAAGGGACCCAGGCTGCCACCCGGAAGGAAACCCCACCACTGGCAACTCCGGAAAGCATTCAGAGGAGGAGAACTCTGAATGCCCATCTCAGCACAACTACACTTTCTTCACCCCTGACGACAAACCCTGAGCCTGACACTCAACCTAACCCACACCCTCAAGACAAAGCCCCGGTAAGCAGCCCACAGTGCTTCCACATCAGGTATTCGGTGCCTGGTAGGCCCTAACACTATCCCTCGCTGCCTTCTGAGGTCTCTGGCCCAGAGGCCTGGCTCTAAAGCCACAGGGATAGGGGGCACCTTAGCAATACCAGAGGATTCACCCCATCTCCCAGAAGGAAACTGCCCCATTGGGAACCTGCGGCAAAGATTTCCCAGTAGAACGCTGCGTGCGCAACCCAGCGAAATGCCACTTTCAACGGCCCCCGGCCTGCAAACACTGACCTGACTCTCACCCTCACCCACGCCCTAACTCACATCCCCTGCGCCCCAGAGCTTGCCCCAGCGTGGACAGATCATGACTGAAACGACCCGAGGCCGAAAGCCTATCCCTAGGTTATCTTCTGAGCTTCTGTCCCAGGAAGCCTGGCTTCAGAGCCCCAGGGATGGCAATAGCTCAGCAAAACCAGAGGACTCAGGTGCCAAAAAGAATTCAAACACACGACTTGGAACTCCGGAGAGCGTTCAGAACTCGAGAACTCTGAATGACCATCCCAGGCAACGCACAAATTTGGCGCCCTCTGGCGGCCGTCCTGAGCCTGACACTCAACCTGACCCACGGCCTCAACTCAGACCAGGGAAGCACGTGTCATGCCCCTAAGCCCTAAGCCTAACCCTAGGTTGGATTCTGAGCGCTCTGTCCCCAGAGCCTGGCTCCAAAGCCCCAGGGATCTGGGACACCTAACCATTGCCAGAGGACTCAGCCTGCCACTGAAAAGGAAAACTTGCCGTTGGGAACTCCGAGAAGCATCCCGAGCAGGAGAACTGTGCCCATCAGTCCCAACGAACCCCAAGTTCAATATGCCCAGGCTGCAATCCCTGAGCCTGACATTCCGCCCTGACCGATGGCTTCAACTCTGACCCCAGGAGTCTCATCACAGCGCCGGCACATCAGCCTTCTCATGCCCCTAAGCCCTAAGCCTAACCCTAGGTTGGCTTCTGAGCGCTCTGTCCCTAGAGCCTGGCTCCAAAGCCCCAAGGCTTTGGGAACCCTGACCAGGACCAGAAGATTCTGCCTGCCACTAAAAAGGAAAACGTGCCATTGGGAACACCGTTAAGCATTCGGAGCAGGAGAACTGTGCCGGTCCATCCCAACGAACCCCAAGTTCAATGTGCCAGGTCCGCAATCCCAGAGCCTGATGCTCCCCCAACCCACGGCCTCAACTCACACCTCACGAAGCTCATCACAGCGCGGGCACATCAGGCGTGTCTTGGCCCTAAGGCCAAAGACAAACCCTAGGTTGGCTTCTGAGTGGTCTCTCCCCAGAGCCTGGCCCCAAAACCCAAGGATTCGGGAGGCCCGAGCAGTATCAAGGGACTCAGGCTGCAAACCAGAAGCAAAGCCCGCCACTGGGACTCTGGAAAGCATTCAGAGCAGAACTCTGAACGCCCATTCCAGCAAAACTACACTTTCTGCGCCCCCTCGCGCAAACCCGCAGCCTGACACTCAACCTGACCCCCAACCTCAAGACCTACATCCCATCCCAAGCTCGCCACAGTTCCCGCAGACCAGGAGTGCCGTGCACCTGGGCCCTAACCCTAACCGTCACTTGGCTTCGGGGAACTCTCTCCCTACGTCCCTGGCTCCAGGCCCCAGGGATTGGGGCCACCTGAGCAATACCGGAGGATTCAGCCTGACACCACAAAGCAAAATGCGCCATTTGGCACTTCCGAAAGCACTGGGAGGAGAACCTTCCATGCCGTGCGCCTTGGCCCTAACCCCAAGCCTAGATTGGTTCCTGAGTGCTTTGTTCCCGGAGCTCTCGCCCCAGAGCCCCAAAGGCAAGGGACACCTAAGCAATACCAGAGGACTGAGCTTGCCACCCCGTGAGAAACCCCACCGTTTGGAACTCAGGAAAGGATTCACAGTGGGAGAACGCTGCATTCGCGTCCCAGCGCACACACCGTTTGGAACTCGGGAAAGGATTCAGAGCAGGAGAACGCTGGATGCCCATCCCAGCGCACCCACCCTTTCAGCGGTCCCGTGGCCGAAAGGAAGAGCAAGACACTCACGCGGACGCACGCCTTCAACCCTCACCCCCGGGAACCTCGAAGCAGTGCTAGGATGTCAGATCTCCCGTGCCCCTATGTGCTAACCCGCACACTCGGTTGGCTTGGGAGGGGTCAGTCCTCAGAGCCTGGCTCCATAGCCCCACAGATTCGGGACACCCGAGCAATAGCGAGTGACTCAGGCTGCCACCGAGAAGGGAAATGCGCCATTTGCTCCTCGGGAAAGCATTCAGAGCAGGAGAACTCTGAATGCCCATCCCAAGGAATCCACAAATTTTGCGCCCTCTAGCGACAAACCCTGAACCTGGCGCTCAACCTGACCCACGCCCTCAAGACAAACTCCCAGGGAAGCAGGCCATACTGCTGCCACGTTGGGCCTGCCATGGCCCAGGTCCTCACACTATCCCTCTCTGCTTCTGAGGGCTCTGGCCCCAGAGGCCGGGCTCCAAAGCCACAGGGATTGGGGGCACCTGAACAATACCGGCGGATTCAGCCTGTCTCCCGGAAGGAAACCACACCATTGGGAAATCGGGGCAAAGCGTTCTGAGTAGAACTCTGCAAGTACATCCCAGCGAAATGCCACATTCAACGGCCCCGTGCCCACAAACCCTGAGACTGACATTCACCCTGACCCACGCCCCCCCACTCAGATCCCCAGCCCCCTCAAGCTGGCCCCAACGTGGCCAGATCAGTGCTCCAATGACCCTAGGCACTAGGTCTATCCCTACGTTGGCTTCTAAGTTTCTGGATCCAGAAGACTGGCTCCAAAGCCCCAGGGATGGCAATAAATGAGCAACACCAGAGGACCCACCTTGCCAAAAACAATTCAAACAGCCTACTTGCAACTCCCGTGAGGGTTCAGAACAGGACAACTCTGAATGCCCATCCCAACCAACGCACACATTTGGCGCCCTCTGGCGGCCCACCCTGAGCCGGACGCAACCTGACCCACGCCCTCAAGACAAACCACCCAGAGCAGGTTCCAGGGCTTACACGTCAGCCCTGCCGTGCCCCGAGGCCCTAACCGTCCCCCTGAGGCCTCTGAGGGTCTGTCCCCAGGGGCTTGACTCCAAAGGCCTAGGGATTTGGCACACCTGACCATTACCAGAGGACTCAGCCTGCCGCTAAAACCGAAAACGTGCCACTGGGAACGCAAGTAAGCATTCTGAACAGGAGATCTGTGCTGGTCCATCCCAAAGAAACCCAAGTTCAACGTGCCCACGCCACAATCGCTGAGCCTGACACTCCCCCCGACCGACAGCCTCAACCCCGATCCCGGGAAGTTCATCGCAGCGCCGGCACATCAGGCCAGTCATGCCCCTCAGCCCTAAGGCTCACCCTAGCTTGGCTTCTGAGCGGTCTGTCTCCAGAGCCTGGCTCCAAAGCACAAAGGATTCGGGACACACGAGCAGTATCAAGGGACTCAGGCTGCCACCCGGAAGGAAACCGCACCACTGGCAACTCCGGAAAGCATTCACAGCAGGAGAACTCTGAATGCCCATGCCAGCAAACCTACACATTCTTCGCCACCTGGCGGCAAACCCTGAGCCTGACACTCAACCTGACCCACACCCTCAAGACAAACCCCCGGTAAGGAGGCCACAGTGCTTACACATCATGTCTTCGGTGCCTCCTAGGCCCTAACACTATCCGTGGCTGGCTTCTGAGGGCTCTGGCCCCAGAGGCCTGGCTCTAAAGCCACAGGGATACGGGGCACCTTAGCAATACCAGAGGATTCACCCCGTCTCCCATAAGGAAACTGCCCCATTGGGAAGCTGCGGCAAATGTTTCCCAGTAGAACTCTGCGTGCGCATCCCCGCGACATGCCACTTTCAACGGCCCCCTGCCTGCAAACCCTTACCTGACTCTCACCCCCACCCACACCCCAACTCAGATCTCCTGCCCCCCGAACCATGCCCCAGCGTGGGCAGCTCAGGCCTGAAACGACCCTAGGCCCTAAGCCTATGCCTAGGTTATCTTCTGAGCTTCTGTCCCAAGAAGCCTGGCTTCAAAGCCCCAGGGGTGCCCATAGACAAGCGACCCCAGAGGACTCAGCTTGCCAAAAAGAATGCCAAAACACGACTTGGAACTCCGGAGAGCGTTCAGAACTCGAGAACTCTGAATGACCCTCCCAGCCAGCGCAAAATTTGGCGCCCTCTGGCGGCCAACCTGAGCCTGACACTCAACCTGACCCACGGCCTCAACTCACGCCCAGGGAAGCGCCTGTCATGCCCCTAAGCCGTAAGCCTAACCCTAGGTTGGCTTCTGAGCGCTCTGTCCCCAGAGCCTGGCTCCAAAGCCCCAGGGATCTGGGACACCTAACCAGTGCCAGAGGACTCAGCCTGACACCACAAAGCAAAATGCGCCACGTGGCCTTTCCGAAAGCACTGGGAGGAGAACCCTGCATGCAGTGCCCCTGGACCCGAACCCAAAGCCTAGATTGGCTCCTGAGGACTTTGTTCCCGGAGGTGTCGCCCCAGAGCCCCAAAGGCAAGGGACACCTGAGCAATACCAGAGGACTGAGCTTGCCACCCACTGAGAAAGCCCACCGTTTGGACCTGGGGAAAGGATTCACAGCAGGAGATCGCTGCATGCCCATCCCAGCGCACCCACCCTTTCCGCGGTCCCGCGGCCGAAAAGAAGAGCAAGACACTCACGCGGACCCACGCCCTCAACCCTCCCCCCCTGGAAACTCGACGCAGTGCTGGGAGGTCAGGTCTCCCGTGCCCCTCTGTGTTACCCCGCACCCTCGGTTGGCAAATGAGGGCTCAGTCCCCAGAGCTTGACTCCAAAGCCCCACAAATTCGGGACACCCAAGCAATATTGAGTGACTCAGGCTGCCACCGAGAAGGAAAATGCGCCATTTGGTACTCGGGAAAGCGTTCAGAGCAGGAGCACTCTAAATGCCCATCCCAGGAATCCACACATTTTGCGCCCTCTAGCGGCAAACCCTGAGCTTGACACTCAACCTGACCCACGCCCCGAGACAAACTCCCAGGGAAGCAGGCCCTATTGCTGGAACGTTGGGCCTGCCGTACCCCTAGGACGTCACGCTCTCCCTCTCTGGCTTCTGAGGGCTCCGGCCCCAGAGGCCTGGCTCTAAAGGCACAGGGATCTGGGGCACCTGAGCAATACCGGAGCCTTAGCCTCTCTCCGAGAAGGAAACCACACCATTGGGAAATCGGGGCAAAGTTTTCCGAGTAGAACTCTGCATGCACATCGCCGTGAAATGCCACATTCAACGGCCCCCGGCCCACAAACCCTGAGACTGACAGTCACCCTGACCCACGCCCCCCACTCAGATCCCCCGCCCCCGCAAAGCTTCCCCAACGGGGCCATATCAGTGCTCCAATGCCCTTAGGCCCTAGCTCTATCCCTAGGTTGGCTTCTAAGTTTCTGGATCCAGAAGCCTGGCCCCAAAGCCCCAGGGATGTCAATAAATGAGCAAACCACTGGACTCAGCTTGCCAGAAACAATTCAAACACACCACTTGTAACTCCCGTGAGGGTTCAGAACAGGACAACTCTGAAGGCCCATCCCAACCAACGCACAAATTTCGTGCCCTGTGGCGGCCCACCCTGAGCCGGACGCAACCTGACACACGCCCTCAAGACAACCAACCCAGAGCAGGTTCCAGTGCTTACACGTCGGCCTTACCGTGCCGCTCGGCCCTAACCGTCACCCTAGAGGCCTCTGAGGCTCTGTCCCCAGGGGCTTGACTCCAAAGCCCTAGGCATTTGGGACACCTGACCTATACCAGAGGACTCAGCCTGCCACTAAAACCGAAAACGTGCCATTGGGAACTCCGGTAAGCATTCAGAACGGAAGATCTGTGCTGGTCCACCCCAACGAAACCCAAGTTCAACGTGCCCAAGCCACAATCCCTGAGCCTGACACAGCACCCTACCCACAGCCTCAAATCAGACCCCGGGAAGCTCAGCGCAGCGCCGGCACATCAGGCCTCTCATGTCCCTCAGCCCTAAGGCTCACCCTAGCTTGGCTTCTGAGCGGTCTGTCTCCAGGGCCTGGGTCCAAAGCACGAAGGATTCGGCACACCCGAGCAGTATCAAGGGACCCAGGCTGCCACCCGGAAGGAAACCCCACCACTGGCAACTCCGGAAAGCATTCAGAGGAGGAGAACTCTGAATGCCCATCTCAGCACAACTACACTTTCTTCACCCCTGACGACAAACCCTGAGCCTGACACTCAACCTAACCCACACCCTCAAGACAAAGCCCCGGTAAGCAGCCCACAGTGCTTCCACATCAGGTATTCGGTGCCTGGTAGGCCCTAACACTATCCCTCGCTGCCTTCTGAGGTCTCTGGCCCAGAGGCCTGGCTCTAAAGCCACAGGGATAGGGGGCACCTTAGCAATACCAGAGGATTCACCCCATCTCCCAGAAGGAAACTGCCCCATTGGGAACCTGCGGCAAAGATTTCCCAGTAGAACGCTGCGTGCGCAACCCAGCGAAATGCCACTTTCAACGGCCCCCGGCCTGCAAACACTGACCTGACTCTCACCCTCACCCACGCCCTAACTCACATCCCCTGCGCCCCAGAGCTTGCCCCAGCGTGGACAGATCATGACTGAAACGACCCGAGGCCGAAAGCCTATCCCTAGGTTATCTTCTGAGCTTCTGTCCCAGGAAGCCTGGCTTCAGAGCCCCAGGGATGGCAATAGCTCAGCAAAACCAGAGGACTCAGGTGCCAAAAAGAATTCAAACACACGACTTGGAACTCCGGAGAGCGTTCAGAACTCGAGAACTCTGAATGACCATCCCAGGCAACGCACAAATTTGGCGCCCTCTGGCGGCCGTCCTGAGCCTGACACTCAACCTGACCCACGGCCTCAACTCAGACCAGGGAAGCACGTGTCATGCCCCTAAGCCCTAA
>NW_027399453.1:0-7757 GCF_003265705.2 Callorhinus ursinus | reverse complement strand
TATGTGGAAAACCCAAAAGACTCCACCCCAAAACTGCTAGAACTCATACAGGAATTCAGTCAAGTAGCAGGCTATAAAATCAATGCACAGAAATCAGTGGCATTCCTATACACCAACAACAAGACAGAAGAGAGACAAATCAAGGAGTCTATCCCATTTACAATTGCACCCAAAACCATTAGATACCTAGGAATAAATCTAACCAAAGAGGCAAAGGATCTGTACTCAGAAAACTATAAAATACTCATGAAAGAAATTGAAGAAGACACAAAGAAATGGAAAAACGTTCCATGCTCATGGATTGGGAGAATCAACATTGTGAAGATGTCAATGCTACCTAGAGCAATCTACACATTCAATGCAATCCCCATCAAAATACCATCCACTTTTTTCAAAGAAATGGAACAAATAATCCTAAAATTTGTATGGAACCAGAAGAGACCCCGAATAGCCAGAGGAATACTGAAAAAGAAAAGCAAAGCTGCCGTCATCACAATTCCGGACTTCCAGCTCTATTACAAAGCTGTCATCATCAAGACAGTATGGTACTGGCACAAAAACAGACACATAGATCAATGGAACAGAATCGAGAGCCCAGAAATGGACCCTCAACTCTATGGTCAACTTATCTTTGACAAAGCAGGAAAGAATGTCCAGTGGAAAGAAGACAGTCTCTTCAACAAATGGTGTTGGGAAAATTGGACAGCCACATGCAGAAGAATGAAACTGGACCATTTTCTTACACCACACACAAAAATAGACTCCAAATGGTTGAAAGACCTAAACGTGAGACAGGAGTCTATCCAAATCCTAAAGGAGAACACAGGTAGCAACCTCTTCGACCTCAGCCGCAGCAACTTCTTCCTAGAAACATCACCAAAGGCACAGGAAGCCAGGGCAAAAATGAACTATTGGGATTTCATCAAGATAAAAAGCTTTTGCACAGCAAAAGAAACAGTCCACAAAACCAAAAGACAACCGACAGAATGGGAGAAAATATTTGCAAATGACATATCAGATAAAGGGCTAGTATCCAAAATATAAAGAACTTATCAAACTCAACACCCAAAGAACAAATCATCCAATCAAGAAATGGGCAGAAGACATGAACAGACATTTTTCCAAAGAAGACATCCAAATGGCCAACAGGCACATGAAAAAGTGCTCAACATTGCTCGGCATCAGGGAAATCCAAATCAAAACCTCAATGAGATACCACCTCACACCCGTCAGAATGGCTAAAATTAACAAGTCAGGGAACGACAGATGTTGGCGGGGATGTGGAGAAAGGGGAACCCTCCTACACTGTTGGTGGGAATGCAAGCTGGTGCAACCCCTCTGGAAAACAGTATGGAGGTTCCTCAAACAGTTGAAATTAGAGCTACCATTCGATCCAGCAATTGCCCTACTGGGTATTTACCACAAAGATACAAATGTTGGGACCCGAAGGGGTACGTGCACCCCAATGTTTATAGCAGCAATGTCCACGATAGCCAAACTGTGGAAAGAGCCAAGATGTCCATCGACAGATGAATGGATAAAGAAGAGGTGGTATATATACACAATGGAATATTATGCAGCCATCAAAAGGAATGAGATCTTGCCATTTGCAACGACGTGGATGGAACTGGAGGGTGTTATGCTGAGTGAAATAAGTCAATCAGAACAAGACATGTTACGATTGCCCCTCATTAATTTGAGGAATTTTTAACTTCAGAAAAAAACTGAGGGTTGCGGGGGTGGTGGGGGGTGGGAGGGATGGGATGGCTGGGTGATAGACATTGGGGAAGATATGTGCTATGGTGAGCGCTGTGAATTGTGTAAGACTGTTGAATCACAGTTCTGAAACAAATAACGCAACATATTTTAAGAAAAAAGAAAAAGAAGAAGATAGCAGGAGAGGAAGAATGAAGGGGAGTAAGTCAGAGGGGGAGACGAACCAGGAGAGATGATGGACTCTGAAAAACAAACTGAGGTTTCTGGAGGGGAGCAGGTAGGGGGATGGGTTAGCCTGGTGATGGGTATTAAAGAGGGCACATTCTGCATGGAGCACTGGGTGTTATGAACAAACAATGAATCATGGAACACTACACCAAAACAAATCATGTAATATATGGTGATTAACATAACAATAAAAATTTTAAAAAAAAAGAAAGAAAAGAAAGACACACTGATCCATCATTGGCCTCTAGCCTCCAGTACTGGTATTGGAAAGTTCAAAGACATTCTGTTTCCTGATCCTTTGTATATTATACATTTTTTCTTTTTTTATATAAACTATAAAATATCTAAGTGAAAAGGGAAATCCTGTGTTCAAAACCTTGAAGGTCTTTTTTTAGTTTTTTATTTAAAAAAATTTTTTTTATTTTATTATGTTATGTTAATCACCAACATTACATCATTAGTTTTTGATGTAATGTTCCATGATTCATTGTTTGCGTATAACACCCAGTGCTCTATGCAGTACATGCCCTCTTTAATACCCATCACCAGGCTAACCCATCCCCCCACCACCCTCCCCTCTAGAACTCTCAGTTTGTTTCTCAGAATCCATAGTCTCTCATGGTTCATCTCCCCCTCCGATTTCCCCCCCTTCATTTTTCCCTTCCTGCTATCTTCTTCTTTTTTTTTTTTTTAACATATAATGTATTATTTGTTTCAGAGGTACAGGTCTGTAATTCAACAGTCTTACACAATTCACAGCACTCACCATAGCACATACCCTCCCCAATGTCTATCACCCAGCCACCCCATACATTTTTTTCTTTCAGGAAGCTTCTAAGATCTTTTTTTGGTCGCCAATGTAATAAAATTTCACTTAAAAAAAAAAGAAGCTATAAAAAAGAACATTCAGAGAACAAGAAAGTGTTCTTAAAATTTAAAAATTGGAGAACATAAACAAAAATTCCTATAGAAATGTTGGAGGACAAATATGAAAAAAATCTACTATAAAATAGAAAAAACGATGAATATTCCAAATATCCAATAGAAATATCCAGATTGTACTGACCTCTTTCATATTAGAGGCTTTCCTCAAATGTCTGCTGATCCCTAGCTGTCAGTTCGATTTAAGGTCAGGACACTAACATGCAGATTTGAAGCTCAATCACATGGTGAGACTTACCAATGGTGGGGTTTACTGGAGGAAGATGATACAGTCATTCCACTAAAGAACTTCCAATGTCAGTATCCCTGGAGAACTGACCAAAAAGAGACCCTAAAGAAGATTCCCTTAAGCCCCTGCCCATAGCATTACAGACCTGGCAATCAGCAACCTGGAAGCTGACTGGGGAAAGCTAGTATAGAAACATTCAAAATGACCCCATTTTCACTACAACACACCTATGTCTATAGTACCTCGTATCCCCTAGGCCAGAGACATTCTGTTTTATCTTATCTGAGAAAAAAAATCTACCTCCCACCTGGGGTGGGAAGGCCAATCACCACCAGCATGGAGTGGAAGAGGATTTCCCATTCTAAAAGCTTCTAAAATAGATTTTCTGCTTTTTCAAGCCTTGTCTTTACCTCCATCTCCAGCGATACCTAAAAGTGACAATTCCTGAGCCTCTTTGTGGTTCTTCAGTGTAATTCAGGCTGCTTCTGCCCAGAGAAAGATGATTACTAAGCCAGTAGTCAGGAAAGCCAAATCAGTTACCACTTGTTTGTGTGCGTTTCAAAATGTGTGTGTTTTTGTTTCATTTCCCCTTTACTTTGTTTTTCTGAGTTTATATCTTTTTTTTAATCTTGCTACTTTTTGTTTACTCTCAAAACTTCACTAACATGCCAATTAATGCATATGTTCAATCAGCCATCTCTACCTATAACCTAAGCTAACTTTCAACCACCTAAGAAATCTCAGCCCTGAGCTAACAGGGAGATTCAAATAACACCCTTCCCGTTTTAGTCTCCTGAGACCAACCAAATATCTTCCCCACGGGAGGAAAAGTCCCACAGTGTCCTGGTCCCTGCTGTGATCATCACGTTAGCTATTGTTGGGACTGGGCAACCCCATCCCCTTTCTGCAGTTGCATGGGCAACCCAGGCCTAACAAGTCATAATGTCTCATTACCCAGGGCAGTGATTGGCCCGGAAGTGGACATGTGATTTAATCCAGACCAATCGGAGTCCCTTCCTGAGTACAGTGTCAGGGAGAACAAGTGCAGCGGAAAGAGAACTTCTGGGATGGAAGTTCACTTGGAGCTGCCAGGGGCTACCTTTTCCACCACATAGAAAACACCTGTCTGAAGTGAGAAAAAAATCAAGCCAAGCTGAGATGTGTGTGAGAGAGAATGAGCACAACAGGGAAACAGAGAATGATGTTAGAAAACAAACAGGAAGAGGACGAGAAGAGAATTTCTGGAATAAGATGGAAGGAATGTTGTAACATGGATGTGCAAACTAGTAACTGATGTTTGTAGGTGGCAAGCAGGGGGAGAAGTGTCAAATAAGCTGAAGACACTAGAGCCCCAAGAACTGGCTCACAGGGGTGTCAGCAGCAATGAGGGAAGGAGGAATGGGAGGCCCAAGAAGGTACAGTTCACAGAACCAAAAAAGAAAAAAGAAGAGAAAAATATAAGCCCACTGCAGGTGTCTTTTACCCCAGAATCTTTGTCTCTATTACCAAATTAAAAAAAAAAATTGTGATGTGTCCATTGTAAGCCTAATTCAATCTTTCTCAAGAAAAGATATGACCAAGAGATAGAAGATACCTATGCTGGCCTCAGCTTTTCCAATCTGTTCACCTGGACAATGGTGACAGTCTCACCTCCTGACTTTTCTGACAATGTAGTCTGTAAATAAACTATTTCCCCCCATGCAGCAAAACACTGCATGCATGCCCATACATACACACACAGAGCACATGCATACACGTGCATGCATACACATACACAGAAATGAACCTTCCCAGCATGGAATAATACCCTAATATTCAAAATCACCAACTTTGTTGCCACAGTAACCAGCAGCATTAAGTCCTGCTGCTAAAATTTCAAGAGCAGATGACATGAAGTATTTATGTGTAATCGCACTGTATAAGTAGAAAGAGCTTTCCTTTCATATAAAATTGAGTGTTTCTCAGATGAGATGGGTGTTTATATTACACTGCCGTCAGACAAATATAACCAAGTCTCTCTGCCACCCTCACTCTCCACCCCAGTGCATGTTACTTCCAGAAGAAAGTGGGAAGCAATATGGCAAACAGGGATCAGCCTCCACAGGAAATCCCTCACCTGATTTGGGCTGCAGTCATTCCAAAGACCATCAGGAGCTCAAGTCTCTGCTTCCCAAATTAAGTGGGGGGATTACTCTATTTCAACTCTTACAAGCTTATGTTCCTGCTGTCCCCAGTGATTGGCTGGTTCCTGAGCCACATTAGTCATCACGGTGTTTCAGCATGGAAGGACCCATGAATGAGGTCAGAACCCTTCA
This sequence comes from Callorhinus ursinus, assembly GCF_003265705.2. NCBI lineage: Eukaryota > Metazoa > Chordata > Mammalia > Carnivora > Otariidae > Callorhinus > Callorhinus ursinus. The sequence continues at coordinate 2,327 of NW_027399453.1, read as the reverse complement.
TTTTGCAGGTGGAGATTGACAGGGGTCATAACTGGGTGTTTCTGGACAAGAAGAGTATAGTCAGTGGAGGTCCTCCCATGCTGCCCCCATCCCAGTAGAGCCAGAACTAGGTCACAATTGGGCCATAATGGTTTTTCCCTCATCCAGGGACTTTCTACAGATATTCTAATGTCATTTTCAGACCATCTTCCATCTGGAGACAAGGCTGTGCAGGTCCATATCTGACAATGGCCCCAGCCATCGAACATTGAGCATTGCTTCTGAGCACTATAGCGCAGGGCACCAAATGAACTCTAAAAAGAAACCTCAGTCATTTGGCATTCAAATCTCACATTCAGGGCCAGGTGAAAGAACCTTATTCAATAAGTAAGTAAAGTTTCATGATTATTTCTTTAATCACATCTTTAATAAGCTTTCTGGGAAAGGTCGAGGTTTTAAATGAGAATGTACTCATCCAAATAATTCTGATCTCCTTGAGGGAAGAAATGAGTTCAGAATGGTGGGTAATGTTTTATTCAAGGGGTAGTTCCCAATTGAGTACAGAGCCTCCACAGAAGCAGCCTTCCTCTAGTGCCTGTGGGATGGGGGAAAAGATGGAAGTGGATGGATGAAAATCCTCTACCAGTAAAATACACAATGAATGAATGAATGAATGAATGAATGAATGAATGAATGAATTTAGAAAGGAGAGAAGGATTGAGGTATAATCAGAGCCAGAAGATCCTGAAGGAAATGGGCAGGCTGTGGTGGAGAGGTTTCCAGGTCCAGGGAAAGGCTCAGATGGAGCTAGCCTACAATTTGCCCCTGACTCTGCCTTTGCACGTTCTGCAGGGAATCCCTTCTGGGCCACACCACACAGCACCATCTCCACCTCCCTCAGCTGCTGAACCTTGATTCAGCTGTGTCCCCTGTTACAATATCAGAAGGGAAACAGAGAAGACAAATGAGAAATAAAATTATGATAGTCACATTCATTTTCTGTGTGCCTAAGAAGGGAAGTTATGGTTCACAGCTCAGTGACAAAGCCCTTTATTGTGCACCTGCAGGGCCATCTTGCTGGGCCCACATCTGTGGAGGTAAGAGGTCCGCAGCACCTGGAGGGCTCCCTTGTGGCACAGACACCACCCCTTCCAGCCCCGACCTACCCCAGGCACTGCTGTCTTTGTCATAATAGCATCCTGTGGCTTGGATGGCATTCATGCCGAAACGTTCCCAGGCTCTGTCTCCCTTCCCAAGTGCACCAGTGTCTTCACGCACTGCTGGGTTTCTCTGAAGCTGCTCTCCATCCTGGTGGTCAGATCATTTCTTACTTCTGCTGATAAACAAGACAACAGGGCTTAATTAAAGAGTCCCCGCCTTGGGGGGCAGAGCGGCCGCCTTCGCTGGATTAAAATATTTACTAGCTGTTCCTGTTCTGGACACAGGCTGGCTTGAATGTTTGGGAAAGTCAGACACTTGACTCAATGGGTAATTATTTTTCCTTATTAAAAATCTCCTTTCCTCCTTGTGATCAATATGCAATTCCCCACCATGGCGTCGAGCATTTCCTGACTCTTCCATCCATCTCCACTTCCATTTTGGTTTTATGATCTCATCCCACCAGTTGAGATGGAGCAAGGAGCCCCCCCTGCCTTTGGAGTGTGAGCCCTCCAGGCTCACCCTGGTTCCTCTGAGCCTCTGTGTCACCTGGGAAAAGCCAGCCAGGCTGTTTTCCAGGGCTGTCCCTCACCCCTACTCACAGCACAACACCCTCAGTTACTTTGAGGACATCCTCAAAGCAAAGGCAACACTTGGAGCCTCTTGACCTCAGAAAAGATGTAGTCAGGAGAGTACAGTGTTCTCTTCCTCCCTGTGTCCTCCTCGGGTGTCTCCGGAGCACTGTCCTGACTGCAGATTCCCTGGCTTCTTGCCCTCCCCACCTTCTGCCCCACCTGCACAGGTTTTCTGAGATGCTGGGTTTGAGGGAAGACAAAGTGAGAAGACCTCAGGAAATTGCACCCCGAAGGCAGAATCCAGACATAAAATGTTTAAAAAGGCAAGAAAAGGAGCACCTGGGTGGCTCAGTCATTAAGCGTCTGCTTTGGGTTCAGGTCATGATCCCAGGGTCCTGAGATCAAGCCCTGCATCCGGCTCCCTGCTCCGTGGGAAGCCTGCTTCTCCCTCTCCCACTCCCCCTGCTTGTGTTCCCTCTCTAGCTGTGTCTCTTTTTGTCAAATAAATAAATAAAATCTTTTAAAAAATAAATAAATATTTGCAACGACGTGGATGGAACTGGAGGGTGTTATGCTGAGTGAAATAAGTCAATCAGAGAAAGACATGTATCACAT
>NW_027399452.1:6431-7759 GCF_003265705.2 Callorhinus ursinus | reverse complement strand
TATTGTACACATGAAACTAATATTACTATGTACGTTAATTATACTGGAATTTAAAAATAAAAAAATAAGAACTACAAGCGTGCAACATTTCAAACCAACCATTTTGTTAATAATCAAAATATTTATTTTATATGCTGTGCATCTATTTATTGAAGCACAGATGTTTGGTGTCCACAACTGAGGGGGTTTATTCATTGAGGTGACTGATTGCTTAGTGCACCTGTTTTATCACAGATTTGTTTTCCTATTTCCACGTGAAAACTTCTAATGCTACCTGCTAATATGACTCTCTTATTTTTCGATGAAATAACTCCCTTTTCCTAAAATTTTCCTAAAATGCGGTGAAGGAACAACATCGGTATCATCCATTTCGTATCTCCTTCCTGCTCAGAAATCCCATCCACTTGCATGACCAGAGGATGCTTCACACAAGAGCTGGATGTCCTTCTGGTCCTGTGGTTCAGAATCAGCAGTTCTACACAACAAGCATGTCCTTCAAATATTCCCAGTTACCTGGAAGGTGGCCCACACCCAGTCACTGCTCATAAAGTCTTTGGAAGGAAACCTGAATAACAGAATGACTAATTGCTCTCCTTAATGTCAGATCGTATGCCACAGACAAAAAACAGTGCATGCTAATTGCCTCATGTCTGTTCGCTTGGATTATTGTGTCAGTCAGCTATTGCTGTATAACAGGCTGTCCTTGTCAAATGGGATATCATAATACCTTTAAAATCAAATGGAATTATATGCTAGGGAGTGTTTCTGAACTCTGCTGGCTCCTCATGGATCTGGAATCAGGTGTGAATCTCTACATGGTGTTTCAAACTCTCATCCATGGTGTTGTGTGTGGTTGTGTGCTCTTCTGTCTCAGCCAATTCCTGGGCTATTATTACTACATTTCCATATGTAGGTTAATCTATTCACAGAAAAAATTGGGTTATCATGTGAATTACTTAAATTTAATTCCATTGTTCGTATATCCATATTAACACTTGGCTTTCTTCCCCGTTGGAAGTGCTATCTCGCACCCTTCTTAAGTGAGACTCAGCTCCCTGTGCTCTAGATCCTACCCGTAGCCATGCACCATTAGATTTTTTTCCACAGAATAAATCATTGGTGTAAAATTATACACAATAACTTGTATATGTAAAGGGTACACTTTGGAGAATTAAAGGACCTGTACAAAGGTGAAGAGTATATAGTGCAAGTTGTATGTATAATTTAGGAGTCTACATAAGGTTTTTTCTTTAAAATTTTTATTGTTATGTTAATCACCATACATTACATCATTAGTTTTTGATGTAGTGTTCCATGATTCATTGTTT
>NW_027399452.1:0-6331 GCF_003265705.2 Callorhinus ursinus | reverse complement strand
TTTTTTTTTTAACATATATTGCATTATTTGTTTCAGTGGTACACATCGGTGATATCAACATCCTTGCACAATTCACAGCGCTTATCATAGCATATACCCTCCCCAGTGTCTATCACCCAGCCACCCCATCCTTCCCACACCCCACCATTCCAAAACCCTCAGTTTGTTTCCTGAGATTGAGACTTCCTCATATCAGTGAGGTCATATGATACATGTCTTTCTCTGATTGACTTATTTCACTCAGCATAACACCCTCCAGTTCCATCCACGTCGTTGCAAATGGCAAGATCTCATTCCTTTCATGGCTGCATAATATTCCATTGTGCTTATATACCACTTCTTCTTAATCCATTCATCTGTCGATGGACATCTTGGCTCTTTCCAAGCAAATCAATATTTTGATTATTAACAAAATGGTTGGTTTGACATGTTGCACGCTTATAGTTCTTATTTTTTTATTTTTTAATTCCAGTATAATTAACGTACATAGTAATATTAGTTTCATGTGTACAATATAGTGATTCAGCAATTCTATACATTACTCAGTGTTCATAACAATAAGTGTATTCCTTTTTTTAATTTTTTATTGTTATGTTAATCACCATATATTACATAATTTGTTTTGGTGTAGTGTTCCATGATTCATTGTTTGTTCATAACACCCAGTGCTCCATGCAGAATGTGCCCTCTTTAAAACCCATCACCAGGCTACCCCATCCCCCTACCCTCCTCCCCTCTAGAAACTTCAGTTTGTTTTTCAGAGTCCATCATCTCTCCTGGTTCGTCTCCCCCTCTGACTTACTCCCCTTCATTCTTCCTCTCCTGCTATCTTCTTCTATTTCTTTTTTTTTTCTCAAAATATGTTGCGTTATTTGTTTCAGAATTACAGATCTGTGATTCAACAGTCTTACACAATTCACAGCGCTCGCCGTAGCACATATCTTCCCCAATGTCTATCACCCAGCCACCCCATCCCTCCCACCCTCGACCACTCCAGCAACCCTCAGTTTGTTCCTGAGATTAAGAATTCCTCATATCAGTGAGGTCATATGATACATGTCTTTCTCTGATTGACTTATTTCACTCAGCATAACACCCTCCAGTTCCATCCACGTTGTTGCAAATGGCAAGATCTCATTCCTTTTGATGGCTGCATAATATTCCATTGTGTATATATACCACTTCTTCTTTATCCATTCATCTGTCGATAGGCATCTTGGCTCTTTCCACAGTTTGGCTATTGTGGACATTGCTGCTCTAAACATTGGGGTACACGTACCCCTTCGGGTCCCTACATTTGTATCTTTGTGGTAAATACCCAGTAGTGCAATTGCTGGATCGAACGGTAGCTCTAATTTCAGCTGTTTGAGGAACCTCCATACTGTTTTCCAGAGGGGTTGCACGAGCTTGCATTCCCACCAACAGTGTAGGAGGGTTCCCCTTTCTCCACATCCCCACCAACATCTGTCGTTTCCTGACTTGTTAATTTTAGCCATTCTGACTGGTGTGAGTTGGTATCTCATGGAGGTTTTGATTTGGATTTCCCTGATGCTGAGTGATGTTGAGCACTTTTTTATGTGTCTATTGGACATCTGGATGTCTTCTTTGGAAAAATGTCTGTTCATGTCTTCTGCCCATTTCTTGATTGGATTATTTGTTCTTTGAGTGTTGAGTTTGATAAGTTACTTATAGATTTTGGATACTAGCACTTTATCTGATAGTCTTTTGCAAATATTTTCTCCCATTCTGTCGGTTGTCTTTTGATGTTGTGGACTGTTTCTTTTGCTGTGCAAAAGCTTTTTATCTTAATGAAATCCCAATAGTGCATTTTGCCCTTGCTTCACTTGCCTTTGGTGATGTTTCTAGGAAGAAGTTGCTGCGGCTGAGGTTGAGGACGTTGCTGCCTGGGTTCTCCTTTAGGATTTTGATGGACTCCTCTCTCACGTTTAGGTCTTCAACAATTTGGAGTCTATTTTCATGTGTGGTGTATGGAAATGGTCCAGTTTCATTCTTCTGCATGTGGCTGTCCAATTTTCCCAACACCATTTGTTGAAGAGACTTTTTTCCATTGGACATTCGTTCCAGCTTTGTCAAAGAGTAGTTGACTATAGAGCTGAGGTTCCATTTCTGGCCTCTCGATTCTGTTCCATTGATCTATATATCTGGTTTTGTGCCAGTACCATACTGTCTTGATGATGACAGCTTTGTAATAGAGCCGGAAGTCCAGAATTGTGATGCTGCCAGCTTTGTTTTTCTTTTTCAATATTCCTCTGGCTATTTGTGGTCTTTTCTGGTTCCATACAAATTTTAGGATTATTTGTTCCATTTCTTTGAAAAAAGTGGATGGTATTTTGATGGGAATTGCATTGAATGTGTAGATTGCTCTAGGTAGCGTTGACATCTTCACAATGTTTGTTCTTCCAATCCATGAGCATGGAACGTTTTTCCATTTCTTTGTGTCTTCCTCAATTTCTTTCCTGACTATTTTATGGTTTTCTGAGTACAGATCCTTTGCCTCTTTGGTTAAATTTATTCCTAGGTATCTTATAGTTGTGGTTGCAATTGTAAATGGCATTGACTCTTTAATTTGTCTCTCTTCTGTCTTGCTGATGATGTATAGGAATCCCACTCATTTCTGTGCATTGATTTTATATCCTGCCACTTTACTGAATTCCTGAGTTCTAGCAGTTTTGGGGTGCAGTCTTTTGGGTTTTCCATATAAAGTATCATAGCATCTGCAAAGAGTGAGAGTTTGATTTCCTCTTTGCCGATTTGGATGCCTTTGATTTCTTTTTGTTGTCTGATTGCTGTGGCTAGGACTTCTAATACTATCTTGAATAGCAGTGGTGAGAGTGGACATCCCTGCCACGTTCCTGACCTTAGGGAGAAAGCTCTCAGTTTTTCCCCATTGAGAGTGATATTCGCTGTAGATTTTTCATAGATGACTTTTATGATATTGAGGTATGTGCCCTCTATCCCTATAATCTGAAGAGTTTTGATCAAGAAAGGATGCTATACTTTGTCAAATGCTTTTTCTGCATCTATTGAGAGGATCATATGATTCTTGTTCTTTCTTTTGTTAATACATTGTATCACGTTGATTGATTTGCGGATGTTGAACCAACCTTGCAGCCCAGGGATAAATCCCACTTGGTCGTGGTGAATAATCCTTTTAATGTACTGTTGGATCCTACTGGCTAGTATTTTGGTGAGAATTTTTGCGTCCATGTTCATCAAGGATATTAGTCTGTAATTCTCCTCTTTGATGGGGTCTTTGTCTGGTTTTGGGATCAAGGTAATGCTGCCCTCATAAAATGAGTTTGGAAGTTTTCCTTCCATTTCTATTTTTTGGAACAGTTTCAGGAGCATAGGTATTAATTCTTCTTGAAATGTTTGGTAGAATTCCCCTGGGAAGCTATCTGGCCCTGGGCTTTTGTTTTTTGGGAGATTTTTGATGACTGCTTCAATTTCCTTAGTGGTTATAGGTCTGTTCAGGTTTTCTATTTCTTCGTGGTTCAATTTTGGTAATTGATACATCTCTAGGAATGCATCCATTTCTTCCAGGTTATCTAATTTGCTGGGATAGAGTTGCTCAAATATGTTCTTATAATTGTTTGTATTTCTTTGGTGTTGGTTGTATGTCTCCTCTTTTATTTATGATTTTGTTAATTTGGGTCCTTTCTCTTTTCTTTTTGATAAGTCTGGGCAGGGGTTTATCAAACTTTTAATTCTTCCAAAGAACCAGCTCCTAGTTTCGTTGATCTGTTCTACTGTTGTTTTGGTTTCTACTTCATTGATTTCTGCTCTGATCTTTATGATTTCTCTTCTCCTGCTGGGTTTAGGCTTTATTGGCTGTTTTTTCTCTGGCTCCTTTAGGTGTAGTGTTAGGTTGTATATTTGAGACCTTTCTTGTTTCTTGAGAAAGGCTTGTATTGCTATATACTTTCCTCTCAGGACTGCCCTTGCTGCATCCCAAAGATTTTGAAGAATTGTGTTTTCACTTTCATTGGTTTCCATGAATTTTTTAAATTCTTCTTTAACTTCCTGGTAGACCCATTCAATCTTTAGTAGGATGCTCTTTAGCCTCCATGTATTTGAGTTCCTTCTGGCTTTCCTCTTGTGATTGAGTTCTAGTTTCAAAGCATTGTGGTCTCAAAATATGCAGGGAATGATCCCAATCTTTTGGTACCAGTTGAGACCTGATTTGTGACCTAGGATGTGATCTATTCTGGAGAATGTTCCATGGGCACTAGAGAAGAATGTGTATTCCGTTGCTTTGGATGGAATGTTCTGAATATGTCTGTGAAGTCCATTTGGTCCAATGTGTCATTTAAAGTCTTTATTTCCTTGTTGATCTTTTGCTTAGATGATCTGTCCATCTCAGTGAGGGGGGGTGTTTAAGTCCCCCACTATTATTGTTTTGTTGTCAATGTGTTTCTTTACTTTTGTTATTAATTGCCTTATATGATTACCTGCTCCCGTGTTCGGGGCATAGATATATACAATTGTTTGATCTTCTTGGTGGATAGTCCCTTTAAGTAGGATAGAGTGTCCTTCCTCATCTCTTATTGCAGTCTTTGTTTTAAATCTAATTTATCTGAATAAGAATTGCCGCCCCAGCTTTCTTTTGGTGTCCATTAGCATGGTAAATGGTTTTCCACCCCCCCACTTTCAATGTGGGGGTGTCTTTGGGTCTAAAATGAGTCTCTTACAGACAGCATATGGATGGGTCTTTTTTTTTATCCTATCTGATAGCCTGTGTCTTTTGATTGGGGCCTTGAGTCCATTTTCATTCAGGGTAACTATTGAAAGGTATGAATTTAGTGTCATTGTTTTGCCTGTAAGGTGACTGTTACTGCATATTGTCTGTGTTCCTTTCTGGTCTATGCTGCTTTTAGGCTCTCTCTTTGCTTAGAGGACCCCTTTCAATATTTCTTGGAGGGCTGGTTTCGTGTTTGCAAATTCCTTTAGTTTTTGTTTGTCTTGGAAGCTTTTTATCTCTCCTTCTATTTTCAATGACAGCCTAGCTGGATATAGTATTCTTGGCTGCATATTTTTCTCGTTTAGTGTTCTGAAGATATCATGTCAGTCTTTTCTGGCCTGCCAGTTCTCTGTGGAGAAGTCTGTTGCCAATCTAATGTTTCTACCATTATAGGTTACATATCTCTTCTCCTGAGCTCCTTTCAGGAATTTCTGTTTGTCTCTAAGACTCGTAAGTTTTACTATGCGATGTCGGGGTGTTGACCTATTATTATTGATTTTGAGAGGGGTTCTCTGTGCCTCCTGGATTTTGATGCCTGTTTCCTTCCCCACATTAGGGAAGTTCTCCACTATAATTTGCTCCATTATACCTTCTGCCCCTCTCTCTCTTTCTTCTTCTTCTGGGATCCCAATTATTCTAATGTCGTATCGTCTTATCATATCGCTTATCTCTTGAATTCTTCCCTCGTGATCCAGTCGTTGTTTATCTCTCTTTTTCTCAGCTTCTTTATTTTCCATCATTTGGTCTTCTATATCGCTGATTCTCTCTTCTGCCTCATTTATCCTAGCAGTTAGTGCCCCCATTTTTGATTGCACCTCGTGAATAGCCTTTTTGATTTCGACTTGGTTAGATTTTAGTTCTTTTATTTCTCCAGAAAGGGTGTCTCTAATAATTTCCACGCTTTTTTCAAGTCCAGCTAGTATCTTTAAAGTCATGATTCTGAACTCTAGGCCCGACATCGCACTAATGTCCATATTGAGTAGGTCCCTGGCAGACGGTACTGCCTCTTGTTCTTTTTGTTGAGGTGATTTTTTTCGTCTTGTCCTTTTGTCCAGAGGAGAATAGATGAATGAGAGAACAAAATGCTAACACGTTAACAACATCCCCAGAAAATATACTCTAAACAAATCAGAAAAGACCTGAAACCAGGGGAAAAGAAAGGGATAGAAAGAAAAAAGAAAGAGGAAAAAAAAGAAAAAGAAAAAGAGAAAAACAAACAAAAACACAAAAAAACAAAAAAAACAGAATATGATTAAATATGATCAGGCTGGCGCATAGATCAGTGCCACACACTAGATTTTGGGTGTATTTTGGTCTGTTAGAAAAACGTGCCTCCTAAAATTTTAAAGAAAGACTTATATATGTACAAAATTAGGGTTGATATGATGAAGGGATGGAATATGACTATAAAGATGAAAAGTATAAAACATTTTTAAAAAGGAATTGATAAGAAGATGTTTGAAAAAAGAAAGAAGAGGATTTGAAAAAAAGGAAAGAAAGATAGAAAAAAAAGGGGTGAGAATGTGATCAGGCAGGAGACTAGAACAAATCCATACACTAGAGATTTAG
>NW_027399451.1:0-7771 GCF_003265705.2 Callorhinus ursinus | reverse complement strand
GGGGTGCACGTACCCCTTCGGATCCCTACATTTGTATCTTTGGGGTAAATACCCAGTAGTGCAATTGCTGGATCGTATGGTAGCTCTATTTTCAACTGTTTGAGGAACCTCCATACTGTTTTCCAGAGTGGCTGCACCCTGATTAAGTTTATGAGAAATCACCATTATGTCATTTTCCAAGATTTTTTTTTCCCAAGGGTCATGTAGGTGAATTGAAAGGGGTAATATAATGGGGATTAAAACTTCTGAATCATTTAAGTAGTTGATGGGGCACTAATCTTTGCATAAACCCTTGGGATGCAATATTGTTTTTGAATTATTGTGGTTTTGGTGGATGGAGGGAGGTTCAAAGTCTTCTACTTGGTCCTTACTACAATGATGGCTCTTACTCTACCAGTTAGGTAAAGAAAAGTTATGACAACTTATAAGAATATCCATCTTAATTATCTGTTTGGAACTGTATAAATACATGGCGGTTTTGCTTTCCAACTGAGCCCACAGTGAGAGAGACTTCTGCCATGACTCATTTTTGTACTGGTCTCCAGAAACCTATTCTAACTTCTGGGAACTGCCATGGTATTTAGGATCCCTGGGTATCACTGCCAATTCAGAAACTTTATCCAGTAGTTCTCAAAGGTCTGTATATTTCCTTTTTTTGTGTGTTTATTCCAGAAAAGAACCTGTTAAAGGAAGAGGCTGCCACTCAATATTTGAAACAAAATGCTGAATTTATTGCTTGCTAAGCAAGGGAGAGCTGTACCTATAAAGGGCATACTCTCTCCACAACACTCAAGAGCTGATTTTACACAGGCGTTGGAAAGAGTTTAGTGGTGGGCAGACTTTCCAGAAACATACTCATGGGCTGATTTCTCAGAACCATGGGACTATCATTGATTGGCTCGCCTGTAGGAGTGTAGTTCCCGATGCAAAATTGTAATTGACCAATTGGGTTAGGTTTAAAACTGGTTCTGATAGTTACTGTTGCTGTGGCCAATGAATAATAAATCCTTTCCTAGTAGGACAGAAAATATTCATTAGGCTGAAGGTCTGTTTGGGAAAGAATTTGGAGAATTTTTATTGGATATATTTGTTGTGGCTTGCAGAACCTTCTTTTCCCTAAAGGACTGGGCCTCTAACTGGAAATTAGATAAGGGATTATAATTATCCTTTCTGGGGCTGTTAGTCTTCCTCTCACACAAGCTCTTAATTTCGTGTGGTTATTACAGGTCAACTGTCACCTTTAGGGGCCCATCTATCTTACCCCTAGGTTCACCATGGAATAGAAAATTTGTTACCAAAGATCCTTGAGCCACAAGGATGTGTTCCCTGTTATAGTAATTACATTCTTTTGCCTCTGATGGTTACATGTCACCACCTGCTTCTACTAGAGCCTGCATGCTATATCATCTTCATACACTCAAACACAGTTCCACTGTGGCATGTCCTGCAGAGGAGAGTCACCACTAGTTGCTCAGTGGTGTCAATTCCCACATCACCAGTGTATTCCTTATTGCTTTATTGAGGAAGTATTCTCTAGGCCTTCCCAGAAACAAACCTGGTAGAACTTCTGCTTTCACATGCAAAATCTATTCTAAAATTTCTACATAACTGAGCCTTTTGACCCTTATTCAATCTTCCAAGGCGGTTTTGGCATCTCCAGCTTATTTCGCTTTAGGTGACTATGATGGACAGAGAGGAACTGCCCAGATCCATGCTCAAGGAAGGATTTGTCTTAGATGCTAGGGGTGCTATTAACAGATAGCCTTTACCTCTCAGGCCCTCTGGGGCTCTCCTTGGCTGCAGATAATGTTGGCATAATTTCCACCATGCACCCACACTTGCCCTGTAGTACAATATTATGTTTGATATACCAAGATCTAGCCGCCTAGCAGGTGGCGCGCCGTGATCGTATAGTGGTTAGTACTCTGCGTAGTGATATACCAAGATCTAAAGGATGCTGTGGTGGTGGTCTCTGTCATGTTTCCATATAATTTTTCATTCTGGCTCCTGAAAAAAAAACAAAAACAAAAGAAGATGGATCTGGAAGGTCACCATAAACTGCCACAAGCTCAACCAAATAGGAGTCCCTCTTTACTAAAGCAGATTAACATGGCTTTAGGTACATGGTATGCAGCCATTGATTTGGCAAATTCACGTTTTTTCCTTATCAGAAAAAAAAATATTCTTATGGAATGGACAATCTCGGGCTGGTAAACTTCCTGTAAAGGTCCAGACAGTAAATATTGCCAGCCGGACAGTCTGTCCCAACCATCTGTTGTGCTCCAAAGTAGCCACAGCTCACACAGTTCAAAAAATGAGTGTGACTGTGCCTGAATAAAACTTTATAAAAAACACATGGCAAGCCAGATTTGGCATATGGGCTGTAGTTTGCCAACACTTGGACAACAGTATACATGTATGGTTTCACCTCAAGTTCATGTGAACTTTCCAATCTTGTCATAATCTGAAGAGATTGGGACTGTCTGGATGTCCTGCCATGGGTCCCACTGACCTATAAGCTAGAAGCAGCTAGTGCATTGGTGACCTTGAATGATATGCATGCACTCAGAAGACAGAAGATAGTATTTGTGAAGATTCAATCCACATTAGTCACAGACCCCTAAAGAAGGGGCCTAGTAGTCAGGAACATACCAGAATATCTCAACCATGTCAATCTGTGTGCTCTGAGAAGCAAACACCAAAATGGGATTATATGTGCAAGAGATTTATTGGAAGAAATACCTGTGAAAGAGAGAGGAAGAAGTGAGAGTAGGCAAGGAGCATCTGTGGTTATCCATGCCGGTGTGATACCTATGAAAGGCGAGTGGGAAGGAGGATTGGGAAGGGGTGGCACTGGTATATCACTGAGCTGTCACTGGCTGGGAGCAGGTGGAGGGAAGCATGGCATCATACGAATGCAGGGCTGGTGGACCCAAATAGGCAGTATCTGGGACTTTCATGTTTCCTGCAGCAGGGCCTCTTAAAGGAGATCTGAGTTGGCACACTCAGATAGCCACCAAAGTATCTGAAATAAATACTTGTATCTTTTACATCCCATCACAAAGAAGGAAGTACAAGGACTGGCTGACCTCTTTGGGCCCTGTGAATACTCTCCCAACACACATATTGGGTGACATGAAAGGCTGCCAATTTTGAGTGGGAACCAGAGCAGGAATGGGCTCCGTAGCAGATCCAGGCTAGGATCTAGGCAGCTCTGCCTCTTGGGCTACATATTTGGATTCACTTGGTTATTGACTTTGTGAAGAAGTTGTCTGAGGTTAGACTATATACAGATTCCTGAGCAATGGCATATGGCCTAGTTATCTGGGCAGAGGCCTAAATACAGAAAGATGGGAAAATCAAGGACCAGCAGGTCTAGGGTAGGGGAATGTCAATGGACATAGGGTTTTGAAACCTATGTTACTACTCCACAGAAAGAAGACAAAATGACTCAGCAAGTTAACATCAGGCAGCCTGTGGCATTGGCCCCTCCAGGGTAGGCAATAAGAGCACACAAACAAAGTAACCCTAGTGGCCAAGGTGGAATCTGTGGATGGACCCAACCACATGGGCTTCCTCTTCCCAAGGCTGATGTAGCAATTGCCACCACTGACTGTCCAACCTACCAGGAATGGAGACTGATGCTGATTGCCACTACCCCCACTCCATTTGGCACTATTTCTCAAGGAAACCAACTTTCTGGGGGGTAGTAAGCTTACTACTTTGGGTCCCTCGAATCCTAGAGGGGCCAGTGGTTTGTAGGCACAAGGGTAGATACCTATTCTGGATATGGCTCCCCTGCTCCCCTCAGAACCTGTGGGTGTATCTCTGAGGGCTTATGGTACATTGTATTCACTGGAACCAGATTCTGTTAACCGTTTCATGAGCAGCACAAAACAGACCTGCAGTAACTGAGATGCAGGAGAGAGCCCGTGACCATGGGATCCACTAGCCACATCAATAGTGTGCTTCATAGTGTTTTTCTAAACTGTTTAGATCTTTGAGCTTTTAGTGCCTGGGTTTTTTTCAAATCTTCATGACAAAACAGGAAAGTTCTTAGAAAATCTATCCATATTCTGAGGCCTCCTGGATCCTTGTTAGGACATGGTGGTGGACATCTTTTATTTTTGCTTGCTTAGCATCCAGTGCTCCTCTTTCTGGTAACATTACCCTGTTCTTCTGTAGTCCATGGTTTCCTCAATCAGGTAGTCTTACCCCCTGGTCATAGCAATGGGCTCAGTGACACCTATCAGAAAGAAATGGTTATAAGCAGGTCTGTGATACATTCTCTTTAATGGGGAACACCTCTAAGAAAGAATGGTTAGCTGTTCAAATCCTTGTAAACATCCTAAAGAAGGACCTGGCAAAACACCAATGGTTTTTGGTAGGAGATTCCTTGGGTAATGTCCTGATAAAAGTATTCCACAGACTATCTAAAATTGCTTATTCCAAACAAAATGGGAATTATGGGGTTTATGGGGTGGGGATTCCTCTGCCACATCATGAAGGCTGCTTAAATATTACAGTTTAAATTGGACCTTTCATGATGCAGCAGTCCCTTTGTTGTGTAAGTTATGTGAGTGTACACATCATTCAAAGACCTCAGCCATCAAATCCTGGCCAGAGAATATCCTAAACTGGCAAGATATCCTTGTTTGGCATGTGCCTTGTGATTATTCTTATCCTTGAAATTGTTAGTAAAGCTTGGTACTGGGTCTGAGATTCTCTCGAGGGCGATTTGATAATCCCATCATACATTATTGTAGTCTGAGACCTAAATCACAAGCAACAGAACTGAATTCCTAGCTGATTTCCAAGCAGAGTGATACCCAATCTGCTGGTATTGAAGACAGGATAAAATGTAAACCTGATGATGCTGAAGGCCACAGAGTGATTCTGGTTAATACTGCATCCACAGAGAAAACGAAACCCAATATGGAGCCACCTTTTAACACCTTTTGAGGGCTTGGATCTAGCTACATTTCAGACTTTATCCCAGACTCCATAGTTAAGTGAGGGGCTTAATGATTTTCTTTTATTTAAGCCAGTTTCAATTGAATTCTCCCATCTAGGCATCTGGAAAAACCTAAAAGAATGTACTCATTTTTCCAGCTCTGCTGGAAAACAGATTTTCCCACACAAATACTGTACACTCATGTGAATTATGAGTGTTAAATACACTGTTAAGTTAAATGAAACCTGACTCTTTGTTAAGCCAATTTATCTCACAGTGTAAAAGTGGTTAAATCTGCTTTGGCAGAAACAATAGTACCGAGAGTTGTGCACTAAAGGTTTTGTAAGATAAGGAGATACAAAGTGCCCTGTGATGTGGTAGAAGAGGAAGCACACGGTCTTATCAAAAATAAAAACCTTATCTGGATTAAGCCTCTAGATTTAAGTACAGTTTTCAGGTACCCCAGAAGAGAAAGAATGCTCTTGGTGTCCTTCCTGATCTTTAAGCTTGCTGCTGGGACCATTGGCTGCTAAGGGTTCTCTGCAGCTCCTTCCTAGGAGAATTGCCTATGGGCAGAAGTGAATTCTTGCTGGAGAGGTTACCATGCCCACCCACTCAGGGAACGCTTAGCCAGGAATTGACATGGGGCAGCTAGCTACCTAAAGGCTGGCCCCTTGCCTGAAAGAAGAATTAACTTTGTGGGGCCAGACCTGACCTGATCTCTGCTTAGCTATTTGCCTTCCCTCTCCTGCCCTCTCACCCCATTGCATTCTCCTCTTCTGAAAGCACTTGCACAATATCTCACTTCCACAAAAGTTCCCATCTCAGGCGAAATCTGTCCTAATACAAACATGTTGAGACAGAGGGACACAATCAGTCTCTCCGCAGTGAGGGAAATTCTACAAGTCAACCTCCTTTCTTCAACAAATTCCAAGGGAAAAAAAAGATGGGGGTTGGGGGAGAAGACAGTTACAGATTAAAGGGAATTTAAGTGTTACAAACAGGTGTCCGGAGTGGCTCTTCCTTGGCTCTGACTCAAACACACCAACCATGAAAGGACATTTATGAGACAATTGGGGAAACTTGAGGAGACTAGATATTTGATAATGTTAAAAATCAACCTAGTAAATTTGAAGATCGAGTGGTTTTATTAAGTGATTCATGAACTGGGCATCAAACCATCCAGCAAGTAGAGGGCACTCCAAAGACCTATACAAAGGGAAAGATTTTTAAAAGCAGGACAAGGGGGCTCCTGGGTGGGTCAGTTGGTTAAGTGTCTGACTTCAGCTCAGGTCGTGATCTCAGGGTCCTGGGATGGGCCCATGTCAGACTCTGCACTCAGCAGGGTGTCCACTTCTCCCTCTCCCTCTGTCCCTCCCCTCCTGCATGTGCACTCTCTGACCACTCCCCCCTTAAATAAATAGATAAAATATTTAAAAATAAAAGAAGGACAGGGAAGTCCTAAACAGGAAAAATTATTTCAGGTGAGATCACCTTCCTCTGGGGACAGAAGGGTCTTACTAGGTAAATCACCTCATTTTCCTTTGGAAGGTAGAGAGGGCCCTCTGGCAGATTACCTAATTGGTGTTGACCAGAAAATTCCTGACTGGCCGCTTAAGACTGCATTTCTAGGGAAGATTGAAAGTATAAGCAGTTTAGGTATTAAGCCCTGGTTTGATGACTTGGCCTAAGTGACAACACTTTGAGTCTGTTTTTCTTTTTAACAATATTAAGGAATGTGAATACATTTTCGTTATATCTTTGGGCTTATTTTTCAAGGCCCTTATTTTTTTGGAGCTATATAATAGCAAATTTGCAAGTGGAATGGTGTGCTTCTGGAATTTGCTTTATTTTTTCAACTAACATTTAATGAAGATAGAGGCATTTTCTTTTGTTTTTCACATGTCTACCTAAATTCAAGGGACCAGATGAAACAAGGTCCCCTACTCTTCCACCATCTTTTGGAATTTGCTTTAAAATAACCCAGCAGGGGAGTTGGGGAGGGGGTGAGAATGAGATGAAACAAGATTATTAGGCATAAGATGAAAAATATTGTAGCTGATGACGGATTCATGGGGTTTATACTATTCTATTGTATGTGTTTAAATTTTCCAACGAGAAAATTTTTTTGGAATCTTTTGGCCATATTAAGTGATGACTTTCCTTCCAACAAAGACTCACTGGCATCACTACTGAAGATTTTTTCAAGGCCACACCTTGTCTTAGGAAAGACAAGGAATTTTTCCTAGCCAGTTATAGTTCTTGAGTAGAGTATCGTTTTGAGAACAAGCAACTAGAGTGACCTAAGAACCCATTTAGTAACAGCTATTTGTTGTGCTTGTTACTTGCTGTTGGGGCTGTCTTTGACTAAGTGGCTAGCTCAGTCTCCCCACAAAACTTCTGCAAGATTGCATGTCGGCTTCACTGACCATTTGTGAGAAAACAGCAATGCAAGGTGACTTCAAGGGCATTGCCTTCTCAAACCATACACTGAGGAAAATGTTTTTTCCAAGACCGTGTTAGCCACACTGTTCTGAGTCATCTAAAGCAGGAGGGAATGGAGAGGCATTTTTGCTGCAGCCTTTGCTGCCATATGCACACGAACCCATGGGTGGCCACAGGAGAGACATGCTAAAATGTGCAGCTACATTTTAGTGGGTTTCAAGACTTTTTCAGGAAAAGCAGTGGGTCATGCCTAGGGGTAATTTATTTATTTTTTAATAATTGTTTCTATTTATTTTTTATTTTTTTAAAGATTTAATTTATTTTGTTATGTTTTGTTAATCACCATACATTACATCATTAGTTTTTGATGTA
>NW_027399450.1:0-7771 GCF_003265705.2 Callorhinus ursinus | reverse complement strand
CCTTTCTTTGGTCTCACAACAGTGTGGAACCTCCCTTGACCTGTGAGCCAGCCTTCGGAAGAAGGAGCAGATGGAAATCATTGCCCTGGCGATGCTCTGGGCTCCAGAACAGCGCTGTCTAAGCATCTCCCATGACCCCTGGCAACCTTGCTGTCTGCTTCACACTAAAGCCAATTAAATTATTCACAGTACCTGCAGCCTTCTCGCTGTTATCAAGACTCATTGAGTTCTCTCCCAAGAGGGAAGTGATGTCTTCTCCAAATATCCTGAGGCAATTTTCAATGAGAAATTGTACAAGAGAAATCTGTAACACAAAAAGATAAAAATGGGGTGCTCTTTTTCATAGGGCATAGTTATAAAACACATTTTGTGTATCGACCTTGGACCTAAGAAAAAATGTGAAAGACTTCCCAGAAAAATTCAGAGTTGATAAAAATACACAGAAACCAGGGGCGCCTGGGTGGCTCAGTCGGTTAAGCATCTGCCTTCAGCTCAGGTCATGATCCCAGGGTCCTGGGATCCAGCCCTACATCGGGCTCCCTGCTCCGCGGGAAGCCTGCTGCTCCCTCTCCTAAACCCTCTGCTTGTGTTCCCTCTCTCGCTGTGTCTCTCTCTGTCAAGTAAATAATTAAAATCTTAAAAAATGGAAACATAGAAACCAGAGTTCTCTAAGAAATAACTTAGAAAGAGTGATACATTCCCGTGTACTTTGGGTACAGATTTTAAAATAGTGCTCATCAGTGGGCTAAGGTTATAATGCGTGGCCTAGTTTAATAGCTAACATTTTGGAATCAGTGGCTACGTCTTTTAGACTAGGATAAATTGCAGGGTGCCTCAGTTGAGCGTCTGACTCTTGATTTTGGCTCAGCTCATGATCTCATGGTGGTGAGATCAAGCCCCACAGGGAGCCAAAATTGGGCTCCGTGCTCTGTGGGGAATCTGCTTGGGCTTCTCCCTCTCCCTCTCCCTCTCCTTCTGCCCCTGCCCCGCTCATGCTCTCTCTTTCCCTCTCTCAATAAATACACATCAAAAAGACAAATACATAAATACATACATACACACATATATATATACATAAAACTAGGATAATTTTCAAAGTAGCCTGCCTTATGAAAGTTGACTTATTTCTTGATTTTAAATTTTGTTTCCAGTTTTATTGAGTTGTAACTGATCTATAACATCTTATTAAAATTTATAAAGTAGGAGCAAAAACTTAAGAAAACCGTTTCTTAAATGAAGAAGTACCTTAAAGTTGGGAAGCAGAGATTTTTGTGGGGTTGTGTGGGAAAACCCACAGATCTGGAGAGAAAACGTATCTATCTGTCTGTCTAACTTCAGTCCCTTCCCATGCATTGCTTTGCCTCCTGCTGGCTCTCTGTGTGAGCTTGGGGAAGACCTGTCATTTTATGAGGATGTTTCGGAATCTTTTACTAGTTGCGGTATGACGTAGCAGAGGTGAAATAGCAGCCGAGTGTTTTTCGAAGTGAGCCACAATGTGCAGAGGAAGGCCAGTGTGTTTGGAGCCATGGGTGCTCATATTGCCCAAGCCACCTAGGAGGTGCCAGTGGTGACCGGAGGAGCTGGGTGTTGTCGCCATCGTGTAGTGAGGAAACCACGTCTTTGGCCAAGGTGACAAGTCCCTGAAGGACGAGGCTGAGAGGTGAACCTTGCCTTGTGGAGCTCCAAGGCCCAGGTCCTTTTCTATCGTGTCCCACGACTCTTCTCTGTCTTGTTTAGTCAGTCTAGTGTTTAGTGTCCTGGATGGGGAAGACGTGACTCCACTGCTCCGAGTCTCCTGTTTAACGACACCCCTTCCCAGACCCCACCACAGTAGGAATAAGAACTCTGCCACTCCACAGGGGCCTAATGAGAAGGTGCACTTCACAAAGTTCCATCCATCAGAGTTACTGCTGCACAATTCCGGTTCAAAGTAGGGATTCTACCCCCCGGGGGGACAAAAATGAGAGCTCTCATTACCTTTTTGATGAAGTTGCCTTCCAGTTCCAAGCTGCAGGAATTAGGTGGACAAAGAATGCTTGGGGCTAGACACACTGATAAATTATAAGCTGTCATCTGATTGGTTGAGGAATGTTGCTCAATGTTGTATAACACTCCAAAAAGGTATCGCACGAGAACGACATTTGCTCTTGGCAGCTGCGCTAAAAGCCTAAGGTCAGAAAAATACACTTTGAAATTAGGCAAGGCACTCCACTTAGGAGGTTGGAAGTACAGAGACAGGGACCAGGATACATCCTTGTATATCTAGTAGACAACCCGCTGTAGCAGAGTTCCAGGCATGAATGTATACAAAATTGTTTCACTGAATTCAGTTCCTGAGCCAGATAAAAACTTCTCCGGTTAGGTAAATATTTGACAGACTATGAAGGGCATACCCCTGGCAGCCGATGCTCTAGCATCTCTCTTGAACCGACAAATGGATTTCGTCTACCTGTTTCATGTATCCAGAAGGTGTAAAACGGCCAAGGATTCCACATTAGTACGGTCAGGAGAACAACAATAATACCCTAAAGCGTGCCTCTATTCTGAAGCTGGCCCCCATGGGTGGGAAGAATTGAAACTCTTTGGCATTGGTCAGGAGTTTAGTGGGCAAAGCTGAAAAAGGTAAGCCAATATTTTCCTAATCGTATGTTGGCTGTGTTCTGGAGATGGGACCCGAGGAGAGTCATCGTTGCATCATTACCTCTGGGCTGCGGTTATCTTCTCCTCTTCGCTCCCTTGATCAATAACACCGAGCCATTGGTCATAGAGATCGGATGAAAATATACTTCCTGGGATATTTCTAAGAAAATCCTTATGGAGATAAAGAAATATGTATAGATATTATAGAAAATATGTACTGGAAATATTACAGAGAAAATATGTAGTTAAAAATTTCAGTTCAGCCCCCACTTCCTTCACAGATACCCAAACTGTGACCCACAGTCAAGAGCTCGGCTCTGCCGCTCCATTGACTTGCACACGCAGAAGCAGGTGCTTGGATTTTCTCCCACTAAAACTTAGAAGCATAAAAGCAGAGCTTAGGCTGTGGTGGAAATGAAGAGAAAGCTCCCTTCTGTCATCTGGAACTTATTTTTTTGCGTGTGCTTTTTTGTGCAAAGTACCACAAACTGACAGGGTCTGGCTATAGACTATCCTAAATCCTGTTAGTTTCTTGGACAGAAATACACATGCCCATTTTGCTTGTTTTAGACACAGTGCTAGCTCTTAATTCTAGCAAGAAAAGTTCTGAAGCAAACAAAACACAAACAGGTGTGCTCTTGCACACATATTAGGAAAGAACCAGGTCTTCTGATTTGGGGTATGTGTGCTCCCTGGAAGAAAGCTACTCTCATAATTGCTTCATTCTTCCTTTTCTTAACTGTCCAAAAGTCTAGAGACTAATGGCAGACTCATTGTGGTCCTGAGGATACATTCATTCCTAGTTTAGGCCAATTCTCCAGTTAGTTTGACACGATATTATCAAGGCCAAGGGTGCAGAGTCTGATTCTCCACCAAGATCAGTCAACTTTAGGAAGAGAAAACTTTAGAAATGTCTAAGCACTGTACCCACAAGTGCTCACCCTCTTCCTAGTCGGTGCTTACAACACGGAATTAGGAAAGAACCTACTGCCTCTTGCTAGAGAATCAATTCCCTGCGGGCACCTGACAGAGGGCAACACTCATCTTGCTACCTTGTGTATCATCATTCTTCTCCTGCCTCGCGATGCCTATATGTATATTACTAGTGGATATTGCTATGGCCCCAGCGTAGGAGTGGTTACCTAAGTCATTTCTGAACCATTGCTTTTATTGTATCGTCGAACATTAATGGGGGACAAGGAAAGACCAAATGTGACTGAGACTCTAAGATTGTAGTCATTACTACATTGACATAGAGTTGTTCAGAGCTGGTAATAAGTGCCACGGTGGGTGGACTAAATTCTTTCTCTGTTCTATTGCCTTTGGAAACTTTACCTTCATTAGGAGGGTGGTGAGGATGTTTGCTTTGGTAAACAATTGTGTATGTGTAAGCGCGTATTTTGAAATTTACTATCATTACTAGTAGTCATTTTCGTATGAGTATTTTGCATGGAGTCTCCAGGAGTGAAGGTGGGGAGGGCGGTGTGGGGTGAAAACAGAAAGTGTTTCTATCATATGGGGCTTTTAACTCCTAAAGTAGCTTCCTTAAATTTTGATTTTGTCAAGCGCTTTTCAGTTTGTCAGGTTCTTAATCTATTATGCCCATTATGGTCCTTGAGCAGTCATGATGAAGGACCCTAATCATAGCTTCAGTGACTCGTGTGTGGATAATGCTGGAACCTTCCCTACCTTTAAGACGGATGCGACCACAAGAACAGATTCGCTGTCCATGTTCACTTTGTCCCCAGAATTTAGTTTCTCCTTTAGGACTCTGCATGATTTTATATTGGCTGATTTTCTGAAGATGCCTTCCGTGAGTGGCCCCTTTTGATTAATAAAGGAAAGCATATCCTGTAGGAAGAAAAGGAAAGTATATGGCGTCTCATATCCACAAACCCACAGCACAAGCTTGCCTCCGTTTTGAACGAGCGGGGGAATGTGATGGTACACCGTTTTAGAGCGGGAAGGACGAAAGTCAATCTGGATTTTTTTTTTTTTTTCAGTGTCTCTCTCTACATTTTCTACCCAAAAATCCATTTTACAGTCATACACTGAAACATTTTAAACACTTATTTTAATCAGATTTTCCTTTCCATTGAATTGACACTTTTAAATCAAACTTTTCTGCTTCAAGGCCTTTGTGGAAATACCGTCTGTTTCCTACTTTCCCAATCTTTTCTCATTATTCCCTTACATAGATGCTCTTCCCCCAAGTATGGATGTCTATTTAGGAAATACTCATTTCCCATGTGTTTATTTCTCTTTAAGTGACTGTATACTCCATTCCTATTTCTTCTATTTCCTTCCCTCTTTTAAAATCAGGCTCAAAAACCCTCTTCTCCTTCTCTGATCACACTCCCTTCTCATGAGTCTTTCATTGTCTTTTGCTCTATCTTCATGTCCTCTCCCTGCTGTGTAGAAAGTCAATAAGGGCTGCAGTCAGGTAATGCAACGGAGCTGAAGTCTATTATGCTACTTATCTATTGTGAGAGCTGGGGCACAATCGTACTATACTGAGGCTTTTCTGATTCATTTGGGAAGTGCGGAGGTTCATAATCCTAGCTACCTCCTAAATTTGCTGTGATGCAAGGAACTGGGGTAGTAGCTAGCATGTCACGTGCTAGCGAATATGATACATTCCTTCATATCTAGCAGAACGTTCCCTACGTCCAGCACAGTGCTTGCAGAGATACCGAATACTCCGTGAATGTCAACACTGACAATTCAGTCCACCAGTTTGAGATAACACAGGCCAAACTCTGTGGCTTTCGTTTGACATATTCTGTTAGGATTAATGGATTCCTATTTGCCAGAGGATGCGTCCTGATGCTCGTGTCAGGTGTTTGCAGTTGTTAGACTGAGTAGACTCCGCTGAAGGAGACTTGAGACTAGTGTGAGTTCGGAAAGGCAGTGAAGGGAGAGTGGGAAGACGAGGAGGCCTCTCAGAGACTCACAGACCCAGAGTCCATTTTGACTGATCTGAACAGGCTTACGTGGGTCTTTGTGGAAACAAGGCACAAGTGGAATGGACCAGAATGCCCTTTCCGGTTGTGTGCACCTCATGACTCTGCAGTACCTAATCAGATTCCATTCTTTGAAATAACAGTAACAGAGCTTCTCAGCCAAAGCCAGGGGCTGTCTAATGACTTCTCCATTTGGGGATAGATTTGGATGAGGACACTTGGCCTCTCCGAGTTTCCCCTCCTCAGGAGCGCTGAAAAGACCAAAATGAGATGACCTACCAGAACCGGGGTGGGCAGGTTGTCTTTATCACACACATCCATGAGGGAAACTCCAAAGAGCTGTCCTGGCTTTGCAGAAGGTGGGACTCTGCACTGGTTCCCCTGGCAAGTTCTGGAGCCCTTCTGAAAGGCCCAGGTTCCTAAGGCACGCATTTTAACTCTCTTCTGGCCGGAGTCTAAGGAAGAAGTGAGAGTACTAGTAGTCTTAGTTGTTCTTTCATTCGCTTAACCTTCTTTTTTGCTTTTCTATTTTTTTTTTTTTTTTTTACATTTTATGTATTTTTTGACAGAGAGAGAGAGAGACAGCGAGAGAGGGAACACAAGCAGGGGGACGGGGAGAGGGAGAAGCAGGCTGCCCTTGGAGCAGGGAGCCCAATGCAGGCCTCGATCCCAGGGCCCCTGGATCATGACCTGAGCCGAAGGCAGACGCTTAACGACTGAGCCACCCAGGTGCCCCAGACTCATCTTAAATCCTGATGACTTAAATTTTCCTAAAGATTTCCTGAATGCAATGTGGTAAACGTCATGAAACCAAGAAATGTCAAAAATATGGAGGGATTGATGATACGTGTCTCCAGGTTCTGAATGGAATGTCGACCTTCTAAGGTGGACTGCTGCCAGTTAGCTCAGATGAGCTAGGCTCAAATAATACTAGCTCTAGTCTCAGGGACACTTCTCCTAGTCCTATTAATGGTTTTTTTTTTTTTTTTTGAAATTTATTTTACATGCATCCACTTATTTAATGTTTACAACAATTCTAAGATTTAGACAGTATTTTTATCCACATTTTAGAGATGAATAAACTGATACTGAGCTAGAATAACTGGCCAAAGATAATATAGCTGGAAAACGGGGGCACAGGAATTTAGATTCTGGAGAGGTCGTTTGACATCGAGTCAAGTCCTTTTTTCTCAATGATGCCAGTTCTTTTCAACCCGTTTCAAAGGGCACTGGAAATCTATGGTGCCTCAAGAGCCCCTGAGCAAAAAGAGGAGGGAGGGGAAGAAAGGCCCCTCGCTCTGGCTTCAACCAGAGCACCTCTACTACCCATAGTTATATATATTATGTTTATATATTTATATAGTGTAAGTATCCAATTATATGTATAAATACATTTATATGTATGATGTTTTCTCTATCTATCTATACAGAGATAGATAGATATTTAGCACCCATTTAGAATTTTGTTAGAAAAAATTCCCAAACACGGTAGCATACCATGATGAGTTCTAATGCCGTTATGATCTACACTAGAAACTTCTTGAAATCAGAGGTCTCATCTTATCCTTTCTTTGGTCTCACAACAGTGTGGAACCTCCCTTGACCTGTGAGCCAGCCTTCGGAAGAAGGAGCAGATGGAAATCATTGCCCTGGCGATGCTCTGGGCTCCAGAACAGCGCTGTCTAAGCATCTCCCATGACCCCTGGCAACCTTGCTGTCTGCTTCACACTAAAGCCAATTAAATTATTCACAGTACCTGCAGCCTTCTCGCTGTTATCAAGACTCATTGAGTTCTCTCCCAAGAGGGAAGTGATGTCTTCTCCAAATATCCTGAGGCAATTTTCAATGAGAAATTGTACAAGAGAAATCTGTAACACAAAAAGATAAAAATGGGGTGCTCTTTTTCATAGGGCATAGTTATAAAACACATTTTGTGTATCGACCTTGGACCTAAGAAAAAATGTGAAAGACTTCCCAGAAAAATTCAGAGTTGATAAAAATACACAGAAACCAGGGGCGCCTGGGTGGCTCAGTCGGTTAAGCATCTGCCTTCAGCTCAGGTCATGATCCCAGGGTCCTGGGATCCAGCCCTACATCGGGCTCCCTGCTCCGCGGGAAGCCTGCTGCTCCCTCTCCTAAACCCTCTGCTTGTGTTCCCTCTCTCGCTG
>NW_027399449.1:0-7775 GCF_003265705.2 Callorhinus ursinus | reverse complement strand
TAAGTTCAAAGTGTTGTCAAATTCCCCCACATTTAATCCAACACAGGTAATTGTGGGCACAGAAAACTTACACATCCGGACGTTGTATGATTTTTCACGTTCTAACAATCTTTTGTGGAACTCATTTCACATCGAGACAGGAGAGCCAGCTCTTACCCCGTGTTAGAAATCAGAAAACTGAAGTTTGAGGACACGGAGGCTGGTCACCAAAGGGTCTTTGATGTGACCCAGGTCAAACACTCGGCCTTCAACAAGCACAGCCATAACTGGAAAAAACCACTGAGATGAAGAAGCAGAATAAAGACACTTATTGATTTGCTGACAAACTACTTCCATAGGCGTGCTGGGACAGTGATAAGGAGGAGATGTATTAGGGAAAGAGGAAATCTGGGCTCTGCAAGCTTCTGGGAAGTAGAGCAATAGCAGATGACGGCACAGATGAGCACAGAGAAAATAGTGTGAGTGAGAATTAATGGTCATGTGAGGAAATGAATTTTGGAAGTCAAAAGACAATCAGACCCATGAGTTGAGGTCACTTGTCCCCCACCGCGCCCCCATTAATGTAGAAAGATCCAACGAAGGAGGGTGAGTGTTCAATTTTCTGATCCCACTGTAGTACTACTTGAATAACACCAAAGAGGGCAAAGGGGTAATGTCAGTTTCAAGCATTTGTTGGAGGGGCAGGCCCAGTAATATAACGTTATGACAAAACAATCAAGGATGGTAGCGATACACCTCACTCAGTTCTTTGACATACTTTCAGCACACATTTACCAAGCCCCTGCTGAGAGCTCGCGCCTGTGCCGGCCGATTGAGATTGAGTCTGCGTCACTTAGGGACAAACCGAGTGTCAGTAAGAGTCAGAACTGAGATGGACCTAAACACATCAACTGTGATTAAATATTGAGTCCGTAGCGACTCTAAAGAGACAAAGACCTCAGAGTCACCATTATTAAATACGAGGAAACAAAGTCATTATTTTGAAATTGGGTGCGCAGAGGCCAATAATGAAAGGATTATCCCGTGTTTGGCATATGAACTGTAACACTGGTTCCCGAAGAGTGGATGAGGGAAGTTGCTCATCAGAGAAGAATTCCATCTCATACATAAAGAAGGGTAGATAGAATTAAAATATCTCAATTTTAAGCCTCAAGGGATGCCAGCGCCCCATGCTGGCATTATAAAAAAAAGGGGCAGCCGTGCAATACGTGCCTCCTGAGAGAATAATGCAACACTGCCTCTGAGACTTTCTTGCCAAAATAGGAAGACTGGATCAGAAGACTCCAGCTCTAATTCCCTGTCGCAAATGGCAGGATTTCCTTCTTTCTGATGGCTGGATGAACATCCCACTGCACATACGTCCTTCTTATCAAGAAACAGAATCTTCCACAGAAGACCCCTACATGTGGCCCGTCCACTTCTGTGGGCAGAACTGGGTCACGTGGCCGCCACCGTTATAGGGGTAGGGGAGGCGGGAAACACCATCACCCGGCAAAGGGGAATGGGATAGCCATGACTGCACTGGAGAAATCCAGAGTCCCACCCCGGGATCGGGCATGATACTTTTTTTTAAACAAAATCAGTTTTTCTTACAATAGGGCATTGGTAGGAAAGGCTGCTGGGTCAGAGATGAACAAATCCAGTGAGAAGGAGAGGCAGGGCTCCTAGGATCAAAAACACAGCCAAGGGCAAGGATTGGCTATGCACTGAAGGGGGTAAACTCACAAAGATTGGGCCACATACCATTTCAGGGCACTTTCATAACCACCACCTTCTTCTGTGCTTCCAACCCTCCTACAACGCAGGCAGCCGGCATTAATCTCCTTGCTATGCATGAGGGACCACAGACTCCTAGAGACGGGCTGAGGTGGCTTGTTCAGGGTTCCGATTAGTGCCTCTAAGGCACGTTATTTTCCCTCTACCCTGGATCATCATCCCACGTCTGACTTAACTCCGTTTACCGTGGGAAACATAAGCAGGCGAAGGGAAAGAGGTCCGCTATTTCCTCAGCACAGTGCAAGGCATATTGCATGTCAGGAAGGGGACACACTTTTAATTCTGGCCACTTCTGTGATGATGGGAGATGGTGGCACAAATGGAGCTGACAGGGTGTCTCAGAGCTGATCCTGCCTCTTATGGGCTGAATCGTGTGCCCTCAAAATTCGTATCTTTAAAACTTTAACTCCCAGTACCTCAGAATATGACTGTACTTGAAGATTGGGCTTTTGAACACGTGATGATCAGGTTAAAATGAAGCTGTTAGGGTGGTCCCTACTCCAATCTGACCAGTGTCCTCATGAGAAGAGGAGATCAGGACACACGGAAGGAAACCAGGGGTGTGTGACCACAGACGGACAACACGTGAAGAGGCAGCAAGACGGCGTCCATGTGCAAGCCAAGGAGAGAGGTTCCAGGGGAAGCCAACCGTATGGGGACCTTGACCTTGGCCTTCCTAACTCTGGAGCTGTGAGAAAATAAACTTTTGTTCTTAAAGCCACCCAGTGGGGGACATTTTGTTATGGCAGCTCTTGTAAATGAACGCACTGCCCAAACTATCCCTGCTGCCCATTCTGCACAGCCTGATCAAACGTTGACATGTGGGGTCACATGAGCTCAGCCATGCACTGACACAAGAAGACTTCAAGGCCTCACACACGACTAGGGAGAGTGTCTCCGAGACTTAGCAATCTTACCATACTCAGAGGTCGCTGCCACCCTGGTCGTGTTGCCAGCACGCCCGACCATAATCACAAAGAATGCCTCTGATGTGCATTTGGTTCCACGTGCCTCTGTCATGACACCAGAGGCCTGCTGATGTCCTGCCAGGACATCAGAGGAAGTTCCCGGAAGGCCTTTCTTATGCCCCACACTCCATTTCATGCCAATACTAGGTTGCCATTCACAAAGGCAAATAGTTGTTCTTTTTTATGTCGACTTTGCTCCCCTACCGCGTTTTACCCCATGCCAGAAGGGCGTGACTCAGTTCTCCTCTGTCCTCAAGGATTGTGTTTCCTGAGATGAGAATCCTGCCAACTGAACGCTCTGTTCTCTAGTTAGGTAGATGCATGTGGCTCAACGCCATTTGTAGACTGACGAGTTCTTGGTGTGTGAGTCTCTTGTGAAGAGTACTGGGGAGAGGGAACTTCCCGTTACTAAAACAACTCAGGATCTAGTCTTTGGATGTTTTAAAAATAGTCCATTACATTTCAATCAATGTTTTCATATGTCATGAGAAACTCGGTTGAGCCATCATAATCCGGCAGACTCACCTGTCGACATGTGACATTTCCTCTCTCCTCTGAAAACTTAACTGTGGACTTACTCAACTCTTCCTAGAAAATCAAGGCCCTGAAGGTAAGAAGCATACCTGCTCACAGTAGGTCCTGTAGGCGAGTAAGACCAAGGACACAGGAGGATGCCCCATCATTACTAATTCTATTATTATCCTGTTGATAGTTCCATGCTTGCCTATTAGTTATAAAATCTGTCTTGTAATAGACGAAGCAAACCCTTCAGATACCCAAATGAGAAAGGAGAAGTAGTGTGGTGTCTGGGTGCTGTCTCTGTCGATTATATTGGGTGTATCATCAGAGAAGAGTCGCCTACTGTGAGAGAAACGGTGAACAGGTTGTGTCCACAAACACTGACCCTGGAAAAAAACTGGTTTTTGTTTGTTTGTCTGTTTGTTTTTCTTTCCCACAGGAGATGGCTGAGTTTCTTTGATGTGAGTTCGAGAAGAGAGTACAGTTTCTCTGCTCTGATCTTGAAGTAATTCACCTACTAAGAAAAGAAACTTCACCACCAGAGGTCTGAGGAACCGGTGTAGATAACTTCTTATCTCACTTAATTTAATCTTGAACAGAAAATAAGGAGTCTGTGATGAAAAAGCCTTTTGATTCTTTTCTGTCTCACAGAATGGAGAGCATCCCACTCACTCGTTTACTGAAACAACACATCTATTACGGGAGACTTGTCGGCGAAGGGGAACCTTCCTCGATCATTGCCTAAACTCACCCCCAAAATATCGGAGGTGTGGCTGACAAGGCATTCGGTGAATTATGCACACGCTTACAGTGGGATCCCAAGGGTTGGTTCCAAATTTTTCTTGCCAACCGAAAAGAAAATGGAAACCTTATTTCTAACCTTTAAAGTGTCTTTAGGATACATGCTACAAGATGGTTAACCTTGCAAACATTATGCCAAGTGAAATATCCCAGACACAAAAGGACACGTCCCTTAGGATTTGACAGATATGCAATGTCTAAAGGAGGCAAAATCATAGAGGCTGAAAGTAGAGTAGAGGACACCAGGGACTAAGTGGGAAGAGCAGAGGGGGAGTCATTGTTCAATGTGTACAGAGTTTCTGTTCACAGTAGTAAAAGGTTTGGCAAGAGTGGTGACAGTTGCACAAGATTGTGAACCTAATTAATGCCACTGAATTGTACACTTAAAATGATTAAAGTGACCATTTCACACTCGATATATACGTTGTCACCACAATAAAAACATTTTAGGGCTTTTGATCAGGAGGCAGAAGTGTCTCTTGAGGGCCAGAGGCAGCCATCTCGAAGGGGTACCTAAGTCTGTCTCTGGATAATGATTTGCACAGCCCAGGCAGAGTGTCCAGTATCCAGCAAGGGCTGCATGGGTATTAGCTGCTGCTTGAACCATCCTCTGTCCTGTTCCTTCTGTGCACAAGTTGTGTCTCTGAGATCCCACGGACAAACCTGTGCACCTGTCAGCCTTCTGCTTGCCCTTCCCCTGAACTTTTCTCTCTCTTCCCCCTCCATTCTGCTGGTTCTGATATGTTGTCGCACTCACATGTAGAATTCTTAATGTCAGCGATTGTATTTTTCAGTTTTCCATTTTCCAGTGTATCTATTTGATTGATTTAGAAATTCTAGTGTTCCGACGAAATCTCAAGTTTGTCATCCATATTCTTGAACATATTCATCACAATTATTTCACAGTCCATGTCGGATAAGTACGCTATTGGGGTATTCTGGGGGCTTTTTTTTTCTTCCTTTTTCTCTTAATCTGGTTTTTAATATGTCTGCTGGTTTAATTAAGTGTCAGGCATTGTTTATGGAAGAGCTGAGTGGTTCTGGATGATGCTTCTCCCCTCCATAGAAGTTTCGCCTTCTCCCTGGCAGGCGTCCAGGGTAGGGGCCATGACATCAATCCAGCCAGGGGCTGAGCTGACTCACGGCTACTCGGGGCTTTATAAGGTTTGCACCACCTCAGGTTTTCCCCCCTCCCAGATGGCAGCACTTCAGGGGTCCCCACTGACAGTCTGGGGTGTTTCCTGGGGGACCTCTTTCTGGTGAGTTCTGCACTCTTCTTTTTACTTCCCTACACCCTGGGACTGCTGAGAAATCTGTTGAGACTTTTAACAGCTGCCTGCTCAGCTTCATCGTCTCACGTCCTGTGCAGCTTAGGTATGGAGAAATGCCTCCAGAGAGAAAACCACGCAAGGCAGGCCTCACGTCTGCTGCCTTTCTTCTTCCTAAGGCCCTGACTTCTCAAATATTGACTGCTTTGTAAATTGGACTCCAAGTTTGGTTTCCCTAGCCCCATGAGTTTTCTGAGGAGCTGCTGTCTTCTCTCACTTGGTGGGTGCTTTGTCTATAGAATGATGCCCTGTCCCTCAGGGTAGTGTGGCCTTCAGCAATTCCCTGAGGGGAGAAAGGAAGCACAGGATGGCTGCATTCCCCTGCGGAGCTTCCCTACTCTCCAGTAGGAAGTGGAAGCTCAAGTGTGACATAAAGGAGAGATGGACACACAATAGAAGCACCAAGAGGGACTACCTGCAGCATTTGTAAGAGCTGGTCCTGGCCTGCAGGGCAGGTCCATCCACTCTGTACCCCAAAATGAAGGAGACAGCAGGATCCACCTTCCCAAAGCGGCACCTATAGCGGATTCTCAGAGGCCTGACCCACCCCACGCACTTGTCAAGACTGCCACAGTTGTGCCTCGCCGCCAGCCCAGGTGACTCCAGTAGGCTTCATGTCTCCTAGGGGTCCCTTCAATGGCAGAAGGTGATCCAAGGCCAGCATTTCCCTCTACTCCAGCCAACAGAAAGGTTCCAACTGGATATGGTGGCTCATGGTATTCTGCCCAGCAAAACAACACCCAGGCCAGGCACCTGCAGTCCTTCCACTCACTGGCAGAAAGCAACCAGCTCTGGTATTTGCACCAGAAGGTGAACTACTTTTGGGGTGCCTCCACCCAGTGGCGGAGAAATACCCAGGCCTGCAGCTCCTAGCCCGCCCACCAGCAGCAGCAGGTGTCATGGTAGATGCCTCCCTCCCCTGGGTATACTGGCAGATGTAGAGTAGGAAGGCCAGTGGTCCTGGGTGACTGAAAAACAGGCCAGGGGCAAATGCTCTACATCCTTTAGGTCCTGAATCCCACACCCCCACCTAATGACACCCCACGGCCCACGAAAGCGTTTTCTGCTACCACGGGCATCTCTGGCAATCGCCCATCAGAAAATCAGGTGGACTCAGAACAACGCAGTTCAGGAATGCTTTGCAAAAGCACGTGAAACTAAGTGACTATGGGACTACAACCCCCCACAAAGTAGGCCAGAAGAGGCAGGCCAAACCTTAAAACAGGGCAACTTCCTATGAAAGGATCAAGAGTCTTTTTGCAGAATATGCAAACTATGCAGGCCAGGATAAAACCTCGTTCTTCATATGTAGAGCCAGGGAAGCCAAAACTTAAATGAGAAAAGGCAATCCCCGAGAGCAACAGAGATGAATCAGATTTTGGGACTAGTTTGCAAAGATTTTAAAGTAGCCAATACAAAATTTCTTGAAGGAGTAATTATGGATTACTGTGGAATTAAAAAAAGAGAGCAAGCCTCTGCCAAGTTACAGAAATGCCATAAAACACACCAAATGGAAATTAAATATTTAAAAATATAATAAACAAAATTAAAAACTTGCTGGCTGGGATCCATTGTAGAATGTAGGTGACAGAAGATGAAATCCGTGAACTTGAGGACAGATCAACGGAATATGCTGTTGTTCAGGAATGAGTATGTTGTTAAGGAAAATGGTACAACAAGCAAACAAACGTGGACAGAGAGTTTGGGAGCTGTGGGACGAAAGCCAAAGGGCTAACGTTCGAATCGTCTGAGTTCCAGAAAGAACAAACAGTCGAAGCAATACAGATCCAATTCAGATATGACACAGCACCTGGGGTGATCAGACAGGGAAGATAAGACAACTGTGATAAATATGCTAAGATTTCTAATGGGAAAAGTCGACAACGTAATGGAGGTAGATAGATGGAAACTGTGAAAGAGAATAAAAAGGGAATGCCAGAATTCATGCTACTGCAATAGCTGTGAAAAATGTCTTTGATGGGGTCCTCAGGAGCTGTGACCTGTCCTAGGAAAGAATCAGTGACCTTGAAGAACGGCCAAGAAGGACTTCCCAAAGTGAACCGCAAACAGAAAAAAGATGAAAAAATGCGGGGTAGAACATCCAAAAACTGTGAAACAATTTCAAAATACATGACATAGACGTAATCGGAATGCCAGAAGTGGAAGTAAGAGAGAAAAGAGCAGAAAAACTATTTGAAAAATGATGACTGGAATTTCCAAATTACTGATAGGCACTGAATCAGATACCCAGAAAGCTCACAGCACAGCAAGCTACCTCATGGCCTATAAATTTGAATTAAAGAAAAGGTAAAGAAGAAATCTTGAAGAAAGCCAGACCAAGACAAACACACACACACACACACACACACACACACACACACAC
>NW_027399448.1:0-7785 GCF_003265705.2 Callorhinus ursinus | reverse complement strand
CATCAATTGAGACCTGATTTGTGTCCCAGTATGTTGTCTATTCTGTACGAAGTTCCATGTGCGCTGGAGAAGAATGAGTATTCTGTTGTTTTAGGGTGGAATGTTCTGTATATATCTATGAGATCCATCTGGTCCAGTGTGTACTTCAAAGCTCTTGTTTCTTTGTTGATTTTCTGCTTGGATGATCTGTCTATTACTGAGAGTGGAGTATTGCAGTCTCTTACAATTAACATATTGTTATCCATTTGACTCTATTTTGGTTAACATTTGGCTAATGTAGATGGCTGCTCCCATGTTGGGGGCATGGATATTTACGAATTTTAGATCTTGTTGGAAAGACCCTTTAAGAATGATATAGTGTCCCTCTGTGCTTCTAACTACAGTCTTTAGCTTAAAATCTATTTTGTCTGGTATAAGAATTGCTACACCAGCTTTCTTTGGAGGTCCGTTGGCATGGAAGATGGATCTCCATCCCTTCACTTTCAGTCTGGATGTATCTTCTGGTTCAAAATGAGTCTCTTGTGTGCAGCATACAGCAATGGCATCCTGCCGTTTTATGGGAGCATTTAGGCTGTTCATGTTCAGAGTGATTATTGAAAGATGTGAGTTTATTGTCATCATGTTGCCTTTTGAGGACCTTGTTTTTATAGATATTCTCTGTAAATTTCTGTTCTTTATCACTCCTGGGGTCTTTCTCTTTTTATAGAACCCGCCTTCATATTTCTTGCAGGGTGGCTTAATGGTCAGATATTCTTTCATTTTCTGCAAGTCTTGGAAGCTCTGTATTTCTCCATCCATTCTAAATGACACCCTTGCCATTTAAAGTATTCTTGGCTGCATATTCTTTTCATTTAGTACCCTGAATATGTCTTGCCAGGCATTTCTGGCTTGCCAGGTCTCTGTGGATAGGTCTGACGTTATTCTGATGTTCCTTCCTCTGTACGTAAGGAATCTCTTCCCTGTAACTGCCCTTAAGATGGTTTCCTTGCTTTTAAGATTTGTGAGTTTTACTATTTCAGGCAGGAACGTTGACCTCTTTTCCTTGATCTGGGAGGGGTCCTCTCTGTCTCTAGGATAAGAATGTTTGTTTCATTCCCCAGATTAGGGAAGTTCCCAGCTATGATTTGCTCAAATACATCTTCTAGTCCTCTCTCTCTCCACCCCTTCAGGGATCCCAATAATTCTGACTTTGGAACATTTCATGGTGTCACTTATTTGTCTGATTCTATTTTCATGGATTCTGAGTTGTTTTTCCCTGGCCTCCTCTTTTCCCTGGCCTCCTCTTTTCCCTTTTTATCTATTAATTGGTCTTCTAGATCACTAATTCATTCTTCTGCCTCACTTACCCTAGCTGTTAGATTATCTGGATTAGGTTGGATCTCATTTTTAAGATCTGCCAATTCAGCTTTCATTTCTGCCCTTAGAGACTCTATGTTGTCATTAATAGATTTCTCTTAATTGCTACCCTGAATTCCATCTCCAACATCTTGGTTATATATGTATTCATTTGTATATTTGTGGTATAAATCAGAGTCTCTGTGTCTTTCCTATTTCAGGGGTTCCTCCTCATAGTCATTCTGTTGAGGGGTGGTTGAGCGAATATACAGAGTCCAAATTATTGACCATAATCCAAGCAAGATGCACCTGTTTTATAGGGACCTTAGGGCTGCCAGCCTCTTGTTCTCCAAACCTGACTTCTGGGGGAGGGGCTTGCAAGGCTGTTACTCAGGTAACCCTGTTTGAGCAGAGTTGCCCTGACCCCTGTGGTGGGGGATGGGCTCAGTGAAAACTGTTTTTTGGGGGGCTTTTGTTCTCTGGTGGCTTTCCCTGGTGGCTTTCTGCATCTCTTCCGAGAGTCAGAGCAGAAGAGATCGTTTCCAACCCTCTGTCTCAGAGTAGAGAGATCACAGTCTGTTCTTCAGTGAGCTCTCCAGGCCACACCATCTCCATTTCTGTCTGTGCTGCTATAAACAGCAGTTTCCTGGGTTGTGCACCCCTCAGCAGTGCTTGTAGTCCTCGCCTCCAGGTCGGGGCACATTTTTGCCCTTTGTGCTTCTAAAACCGCCACCCACCCCCAGTTTGCAGGCGTGGTCCCGCTGCTCCAGTTTTCTGTCTGGGGGACTGCCCTAAAGTCCTTTCCCAGTGGCTACTGGTCTGCAAGTCTGTGCCCAGTCCCCAGCAGGGAGCCTATCGCTCACCGGTAATGTAGGGTCACCATGGCTCCCTCCCTCTTCCATTTATCTTGTGATATCTGCCAGCAGAATCACAGCTCCCCACTCCATACCTCGAAACCAACTGCCTGCAATATTCTGTCTGTAGAGATCCAGATCTATCTTCTTACATCTCACTGATTTCGTGGGTGTTCAGAGTGGTCTGGTAGATACCCAGCTGAATTCCGGGGACTGGTTGGAATAGGGTCCCCTACTCTTCCACCTTTGATTGTTTTCAGAAAATCATGTTGGCTCTGCTTTCAAAGTATCTAGAGAGTCCAGTGCTTCTCACCAGTTTCATTACTACCACCTTAGTTAATTATCTCAGACTGGTATTACTGCAATATTCTAACTGGTTTTTTGATGCTCTACCTTGCTCTCCTTAAGTCTATTCTTACAGCAACAAGAGAGACTTGTTAAAATAGAAATAAAATAACTTTCAATTTCAGAATAAAAGCCAAGATCCTGATAATGTCCTCCAGGTTTTAATCCCTGTTACTTCTCTGACCTCATCCTCCCCTTATCTCTCTGACCTGCTATTCTCCCCCTAGCTCAATCTATTCTAACCAAAACGGCTTCATTATTTCTTAAACACACCAAGCTAATTTGAATCTCAAGGTCTTTGCACTAGCTGTTTTCTCGGATTTAAATACTTCTCCCAGAGTGTGGTCCCCAGATCAGCAACAGCAGTGTCACTTAAGAAGTTATTAGAAATGCAAATTGTCCAGAACCATCAGAGACCAACTGAATCAAAAACTCTGGAGATGAGATCCAGCAATGTGTATTTCAACAGGCCCCCCCAACTGATTCTGCTGCAAGCTAATGTTGGAAACCACTGGTGTAGACTTACCATTTAATATAAAATGTTAATTTAACCTTTTCAAACTGCATTAGTAATAAAGAATTTTTACTTTCCACCCACTCCATTTATTAGCATAATAACACTATTAAGATAACATGAGTTTGTTTTAGGTCATAGCTTAATTTTTTAAGGACCTGAGCATGTAAGATCAATTAGTGCTTTTGGACAAGACTGGTCTTTACTGCAATTTTTACTCAGATATTACTTTGCTTACCCTCAGTAAGTGGTCCTTGTGCTTTCCATCTCTGTGTTTTTGTTCAGGCTGCTCCTGTCCCTTCATACACTGTACTCACCTCCACCTTTTCAACTCCTACCCAACCCTCAAGGCACACTTCAAATCCTACCTCCTTGTGGAAACCTATCCTAAATAATACAGTTTAGAAGAATCATATTTTTTCCTATTCTGACATCTTTTTTTTTATTATGTTCAATTAGCCAACATACAGTACATCATTAGTTTTTGATGTAGTGTTCAATGATTCATTGATAAGTGTATAACATCCAGTGCTCATGAATTCTTGTTGCACTTAACATCTTCACTGTACCTAATAATTCTAAGAACATTTTCCATTTTTCTATTTTGTTTGTAATTACTTGAGAGCTGGGTTCGTGTTTTGTGTGTCATATATATTGCACAATGCTCTAAACATACTGACTAGGGATGTAGATGTACTTACTACACCTTAAATATATTAAATATTTTGTCGAACAGCAATCCCAGATATTCATGACTAAAGTCATCTGAACCAAACATCTGGATCTTAAACCTTCTTGGAAACCACTTCATCTCAGCACTAAAACACCAAAGTTTACTTAAAAAGAATTTACAAACCATCAAAAATATTTTTCTCTTGCTTTGGCCTATCCTAAAATACCATTTACTGAACAATTACATATCCCTGAGCTGAAACTATGCTAAAGAAAACTGTTAAGGAAAATTCAAGTAGATGTAAATTATATTTGGTGCCAAAAATGTGAAAGAAGGTAAAATTAATGTTTGCCAAATGTAAGAGAGCAGATTTTTATTTACCATGAAATATTAATGACATCCAACTATCAGCATGTAGTAATATACACATCAAGTGATAAACTGTAGCTAATTGTGGAGGACCTTTTGTTGATATAAGGTTGTAGTAAGATAGTGTTTGGTAGGAGGCAGGTTGAATCAGTGCCACCTTTTCGTGTAGTACAGGGACAGAGACAAATCATTCTCTTTACACCTCTCTAAGCATCAACATTTGAAACCTCATGAAATGAGGTTGAAATGAAAATCAAGGGCAAGCAGGAAGAGTCACAAATAGGTAGTCAAGGGGGAAATGTGACTCCATAGACAAAGGGGCACTTTTACAATTTATCTGTGAAATTAGGGGGAAGATGTTGTTATGGGATGACTCAAGTATAAATGTACCACAGTTATTTATTTATTTATTTATTTATTTATTTTTTAATCATGAGCTGAGTGTAATCCTCCCTTTTCCACTCAGTCTGCCTCTATTGCCATGCTGCCATTCCCAGAGGGCCAACAGAGTTTGCCTTGGAAAATTCAATATATGGGGCTCTAACATCAGCTCCAGGGGAGTAAAGGGCTTATTAGGGCCCAGAACTCTGTAGATCTTTTCTCTCTGAAGCACAGAGTGGCATTCTGAAACATTTTGCTTATATTCTCAATCTTGTTTTCAGTGGAATAAGATACAG
Organism: Callorhinus ursinus; assembly: GCF_003265705.2. NCBI lineage: Eukaryota > Metazoa > Chordata > Mammalia > Carnivora > Otariidae > Callorhinus > Callorhinus ursinus. Next base: position 3,018 of record NW_027399448.1, on the reverse strand, counting down.
TACAAACTGCAAATATTGTTCAACTGTCTGCCAGTCTTACTGACCTTCTCCAAGCATCCCTTTAATCGATCATATCCAATGATAATGCATCTTGCTGAGTGTCAAAGATGTTGTCCAGGATATTCTGGGATGAGTTCCTACTGTTTTAGTAACCCAATAGAACAATGTGGCTTAGCAAGCTTTGTTGGAATTACTAAGTTTCTATGCCATTTGCAATCAGCAGTTCCTTGTACAGTTGCATATTGATAATATGGATGGAACTGGAAAATAAGTTAAGAACACCTTGAACTCTTGGAACTCTTGATTCCCCACAGGTGCCCTTCTTCCACCACCAAAGACACTGAACATCTTGACGATCAATTTTCAGACTTATGTCAGCAAGTTGTCTTTATGTAGTTATGGCATTTCCTCATGTAGAACTGTTGATTGGCATGTGTCTGTTAAAGGAGAAGTATCTTATTTCAAACAAAATACATGTCAGGTGCACATGTTGGAATAAGACACTTATCAATAATTTGATTTGGTTCAAGATGGAAAGAGAGATGGTGGAGGGATAGGGGACCCTATTTCAACTGGTCCCCGGAATTGAGCTGGATATCTACCAGACCACACTGAGCACCCACAAAATCAGCCTGAGATGTAAGAAGATCTGGATCTCTACAAACAGAATATCGCAGGTGGTTGGTTTCGAGGTACAAGTGGGGAGCCGTGATTTCGTGGGCAGATATTGGAGGATAAAGAGCAGCGGGAGGGTGCCTGGCCATGGAGATCCTACACCGCTGGTGAGTGACAGCCTCGCTTGCTGGGGACAGGGCACAGACTCAAAGACTGGTAGCAGTGGGGAAAGACTCAGGGTCAGCCCCCAGGGCAGAAACCCAGAGCGGTGGGGTCACGCGTGCGAACTGGGAGAGGCTGGCAGTTTTAGAAGCACAAAGGGCAGAGACGTGCCCCGATCTGGGGCAGGACTGGGAGCACTGCGGAGGGGCGCACAACTGAGGATGCTGCAGTTTATAACAAAACGGACAGAAATGGAGACAGTGTGGCCTGGAGAGCTTACTGAACAAAGGACTGTGATCTCTCTGCTCTGAGGCAGAGGGTTCAAAATGGTCTCTTCTGCTCTGACTCATGGAAGAGATGTGGAAAGCTGCCAGGGAAAGCCGCCAGAGAACAAAAGCCACCCAAACTGATTCTCACTGAGCACATCCCCCGCCACAGGGGGGCAGGGCAACTCCATCCAAATAGGGTTGCCTGAGTAACAGCATGGCAGACCCCTCCCCCAGAAGACAGGCTGGGAAAACGAGAGGCCAGCAACCCTAAGGTCATTAGAAAACAGGTGCATCTTGCTTGGGTTCTGGTCAATAATTTGGACTCTATACATTCCCTCAACCATCCCTCAACAGAATGACTAGGAGGAGGAACCCCCCAAAATAGAAAAGACTCAGAGATTATAACTTATGCTGCAGATTTAAAAATGGACGCAGATAGAACCAAGATGTCGGAGATGGAATTCAGGCTAGCAATTGTGAAGAAAATAGCTAGAATGAAGAAATCAATTAATGACAACATAGAGTCTCTAAGGGCAGAAATGAAAGCTGAATTGGCAGAAATTAAAAATGCTATCAATGAGATCCAATCCAATCTAGATAATCTAACAGCTAGGGTAAGTGAGACAGAAGAACGAATAAACAACCTGGAAGACAATATAATAGATAAAAAGGGAAAAGAGGAGGCCAGGGAAAAACAACTCAGAATCCATGAAAATAGAATCAGAGAAATAAGTGACACCATGAAGCATTCCAATGTCAGAATAATTGGAATCCCGGAGGGAGTGGAGAGAGAGAGAAGACTACAAGATGTATTTGAGCAAATCGTAGCTGAGAACTTCCCTTATTTGGGGAATGAAACAAATATTCGCATCCTAGAGGTAGAGAGGACCCCTCCCAAGATCAAGGAAAACAGGCCAACACCTTGGCATGTAATAGTAAAACTTGCAAATCTTAGAAGCAAAGAAACCATCTTAAGGGCAGTTAGGGGGAAGAGATTCCTTATGTACAGAGGGAGGAACATCAGAATAATGTCAGACCTATCCACAGAGACCTGGCAGCCAGAAATGCCAGGCAAGACATATTCAGAGTACTAAATGAGAAGGACATGGAGCAAAGAATACTTTATCTGGCAAGGCTGTCATTTAGAATGGATGGAGAGATGCAGAGCTTCCATGACCGGCAGAATCTGAAAGAATATGTGACCACTAAGCCGGCCATGCAAGAAATATTAAAGGGGGTTCTATAAAAAGAGAAAGGCTCCAGGAGTGACATACAACAGAAATTTACAGGGACAATCTACAAAAACAAAGTCTTCACAGGCAACATGGTGAAAATTAATTCCTATCTTTCAATAATCACTCTCAACGTGAATGGCCTAAATGCCCCCATAAAATCGCACAGGGTTGCAGATTGGATAAAAAGACAGGACCCATCCATATGCTGCCTAGAAGAGACTCATTTTGAACCTACGGATACATCCAGACTGAAAGTGAAGGGATGGAGATCCATCTTCCATGCCAGCGGACCTCAAAAGAAAGCTGGGGTAGTAATTCTTATATAAGACAAATTAGATTTTAAACTAAAGTATGTAGTTAGAGACACAGAAGGACACTATATCATTATTAAACGGTCTATCCAACAAGAAGATCTAACAATTGTAAATATCTATGCCCCCAACGTGGGAGCAGCCATCTATATAAGCCAACTGTTAACCAAAATACAGCCATATGGATAACAATATGTTAATTGTAGGAGACCTCAATACTCCACTCTCAGCAACAGACAGATCATCTAAGCAGAAAATCAACAAAGAAACAAGAGCTTTGAAGTACACACTGGACCAGATGGATCTCATAGATATATACAGAACATTCCACCCTAAAACAACAGAATACTCATTCTTCTCCAGCGCACATGGAACTTCCTACAGAATAGACAACATACTGGGACACAAATCAGGTCTCAATTGATG
>NW_027399447.1:0-7787 GCF_003265705.2 Callorhinus ursinus | reverse complement strand
ATTTGAGTTCTTTCCGACTTTCCTCTTGTGATTGAGTTCTAGTTTCATTCAAAGCATTGTGGTCTGAAAATATGCAGGGAATAATCCCAGTCTTTTGGTACCAGTTGAGACCTGATTTGTGACCTAGGATGTGATCTATTCTGGAAATTTTTCCATGGACACTAGAGAAGAATGTGTATCCTCTTGCTTTGGGATGGAATGTTCTGAATATGTCTGTGAAATCCATTTGGTCCAGTGTGTCATTTAAAGTCTTTATTTCCTTGTTGATCTTTTGCTTAGATGATCTGTCCATTTCAGTGAGGGGAGTGTTAAAGTTCCCCACTATTATTGTATTGTTGTTGATGTGTTTCTTTGCTTTTGTTATTAATTGGCTTATATAATTGGCTGCTCCCATGTCAGGGGCATAGATATTTACAATTGTTAGATCTTCTTGTTGGATAGACCCTTTAAGTAGGATATAGTGCCTTTCCTTATCTCTTATTACAGTCTTTGGTTTAAAAATAATTAGTCTGATATATGGATTGCCACCCCGGCTTTCTTTAGGTGTCCATTAGCATGGTAAATGGTTTTCCATCCCCTCACTTTCAATCTGGGGGTGTCTTTGGGTCTAAAATGAGTCTCTTGCAGACAGCATATCGATGGGTCTTGTTTTTTTATCAAATCTGATAGCCTGTGTCTTTTGATTGGGGCATTTAGCCCATTTAAATTCAAGGTAACTATTGAAAGATATGAATTTAGTGCCACTGTATTGCCTATAAGGTGACTGTTACTGTATATTGTCTCTGTTTCTTTCTGGTCTATGTTATTTTCAGGCTCTCTTTTTGTTTAACAATATACACTAAACAAATCAGAAGAGACTAGAAACCAGGGGAAAAGAAAGGGAAAGAAAGAAAAAAGAAAAAACGATAAAAAAAAAAGAATATGATCAAATATGATCAGGCTGGTGAATAGATCAGTGCCACACACTAGATATTGGGAGTATTTTGGTCTGTTAGAAGAAACTTCCTCCCAAAATTTTAAAGAAAGGCTTATGTATGTACAAAAATAAGGGTAAATACAATGAAGGGATGGAATATGACTGTAAAGAAACTTATAAAAGATTTTATAAAAAGAATTGATAAGAAGTTGGTTGAAAAGGGGCGCCTGGGTGGCTCAGATGGTTAAGTGTCTGCCTTCGGCTTAGGTCATGATTCCAGGGTCCTGGAATCAAGCCCTGCATCTGCTCCCCTGCTCAGCGGGAAGCCTGCTTCTCCCCCTCCCTCTGCCACTCCCCTCGCTTGTGTTCCCTCTCTTGCTGTGTCTCTCTCTGTCAAATAAACAAATAAAGTCTTTAAAAGAAATTTTAAAAAAAGAAGTTGGTTGAAAAAAGAAAGAAGAGAAATTTTTTTTAAAAAAAGGGAGAGAATGTGATTAGTCAGGAGACTAGAACAAAGCCATACACTAGAGATTTAGGGTATATCTTGGTCTGTTAAGAAGAAACTGTATGCCAAAATTTTAAAGAGAGAACAACTTATATATATGCCAAAAATAACGTTAACTACTATGAAGGGATAGAATATGACTCTTCCAGAAAGTGGTCACTTTTCTGTTCAGAGAGTTGCTGCTCTTCTTTTCTTCGATCTCCTGTTGAGTTTGTAGGTGTTCAGAATGGTTTAATCCCTATCTAGCTGAATTCCTGAGACCAGATGAAATTTAGGTCTCCTACTCCTCTGCCATCTTGCTCCTCCCCGTCCTAAAATTTTATGTTTTAACTGACTCGAAGACCGAATGATTTCCATAGTGAATTCTATTTAACATTTAAAAGTAAATAATGCCAGCTATTTATAATGGTAGAACTACATGATCACTTCCAGAAAGCAGAATCAAAAAGAACACTTCCCACCTTTTTTGACTCTAGCATATTATCAAAACTAGACAAAGACATTTTAAGTACAAACCATTATCTCTCCTGAATATAGGCACAAAAATCCCTAAAAAAAAAAAAAAATTTAATAGCAAATCTAATCCAGTGATATATAAAAAAGTAATATATTACTTTTAATATATATCCATAATACATACACATAATACCCAAGTGGAGTTTATCCTGAGAATGCAAGGCTGGCTCAATACTGAAAACTTAATCAATGGATTTGACCACATTAACAGACTAAATAGAATAAACCATTTAACCATATCAACAGATGTAGAAAAAGCATTTCACAAAAAGCAATATCCATTCATGATAACAAACTCTCAGCAAACTGGTATAGAAAATAAAATCTTTAACCTAATGCTTAATGCAGAGTATTTATGAGTCTGTAGCTAGCATTTTATGTAATCATGAAAGACTGAATGGTTTCATTCTAATATCTAAAACAAATAAGAATGTCCTCTTTCACCAGTATTATTCATTATTATGCTGTAAGTCCTAACAAATACAGCAAGAAAAATAAAAAGTACACAAATTGGAAAGGAAAAGTAAAACTGTCTTTACTAAATGACATAATTTTCTATGTAGCAAATTCCAATGAATTTATAATTTTTTTCTGGAAATAATGAGTTTAAGTAAGGTTCCAAAATATAAGATCAATTTACAAAAATCAGTTATATTCTGATATATGGAAATTAATTAATGGAATGTAGTTAAAAATACCATTTACAGTAACAACCAAAAAATGAAATACATAGGTATAAATCTATCAAATTTGCCCATGATATATGTGTAGAAAACTTTAACTCACGGATTAAAGAAAACAAAGAAATCCAAATAACTTGGAAAAAAGTCCCATCCATGAATTGGAAATCTGAATATTGTTAAAATGTTCTTTCCAATTTCATTAATAGATTTGATACAACTCCAATGAAGAATTCAACAAGCACTTACTAGATACTGACTAGCTAATTCTAAAATCTATATGCAAAGGCAAAGGAACTAGATTACACAAACAATTCTATAAAAGAAAAATAAAGTTGAAAAACTCACATTTTCGTATTTCAAGATTTACTCTAACACTTCAGTTATCAGGATAATGTAGTACTGGAAGAAAGACACATAAATCAATGCACCCAATAGAAAATCCCAAGAATAGTTTCATGCAAATATTGTCAACAGTTTTCAACAAAAATTCAAAGGTAATTTAGCAAAGTTTAGTGTTTTCAACAAATAAGCCTGGAAAAATTGGACATCAATATGCCAGAAAACATACTAATCCCCAACATCTAGCTCACATCCTATACAAAGAACTATCATAGACCAAAATCTAAGATCTACAAGTTTAAAATGTCTAAGAAAATGTAGGAGAAAATCTATATTACCTTGACTTTGACAATTTTTAGAGACAGCACCAAAAGCAAAATCTATGAAAGAAATTGCCAATAATTGGACATTATAAAAAAAAATGCTCTGCAAAGGACACTAAAGGAATAAAAAGACAAATCAGACTGTGAAAAGTATTTGAAAATCACTTATTCAGTAAAGGGTTTGATCCAGAACATATAAAAAAACACCTCAGAATTCAATCCTAATAAAACAAACAACCCAATAATATATGGACAAAAGATATGAACATAACTTTACCAAAGATAAACAGTTGGATAGTACATGAAATGATGCTCAATATCATTTGTAACTAGGGAAATGTAAATCAAAACAATGAGATGCCACTACACCTGTATTAAGTAACTAAAATTATATATATATATATATATATGAATATATATATATATATATATATATATATATATGAATATATATATACACATATAAAATTGTCACGCTAATGTGGGCTTGGGTGTGGGATATTTATTGCCTAGAGAATTCAAAATGGTTCAGACACTTTGGAGGACAGTTTGGCAGTTTTTTAAATAAATTTATAGACTATATTATATGATCTAGCAATTACACTTCTAGGTATTCACCCAGGTTATATGAAAACTTATGGTAGCACACAAAACCTTCTTAAAGCAGTTTTATTCATAATAGCTAAAACTAGAAGCAATCTAATTTGTCTTCCAATGGGATTGGAGAAACAAATAATGTAATATGGTCTAGAAATAAAAAGAAATGGAAGTAGTGTTTTATGTTATATGGATGCTTCTTAAATGCATTTAGCTAAGTAGAAAAAGCCAGACAGAAAAGCCTACCTATTAAATGATTCCATTTATATGAACTTCTGGAAAAGGCAATACAATCAAGATGGGAAACAGATCAGTAGTTGCTAGTGGTTACTCAAGTGGAGTGGGAAGTTAACTACAAACAGGACATACAAGGGTATTGTTCTATTATATTACAATGGTGGATAAATGAATCTGCATTTGTTAAAACTCATAAAACTGTACACCAAAAAGAGTTAAATTTAATGCATGAAATGTTTGAAAAAGAGAAAGGATTCTCAGCCAAGATGCTGGGGGATGCCCATAATGGAATGCAGAATGTGACAAATGAAATAAATTACATTACCAATATATGACATGACCACACTGAAGGGGAGGTGGGGAAAAAAATAGACTTAACTAACCTAGAAAAATGTTTGACTGGAATTGTAGGGCTAAAGACAAAAAGGAATTTATAAATTAAAAAAATATATAAACAGTGGATTGTGGGAACAAGTTTTCTTATTATTGGAGAGGGAGAGTACAAATAATAAAGAAGGAAAAGCTAATAGGTGAAATCCTCAAGATAGCAGACTAGGAGATTCCAGTACTTGCCCTCCCCCAACCCCACCCAACAGAAACAACAACAAGAAGGAATAAGCAACTATCTCACAACAAAAATAGCTCTGGGAGAGGTCTAGAATACAGGAGATGCAGAAACACAGTGCAGCACAGAAGCTGAGGATGGCTGATGAAGCTGCCTGGAGTCCTACTGCTATACCTGAGAATATGAGGCAGTTAATTATATATGAGCAGGAAACAGGTGTTTTCTGACTGATGAAAGGGCAGAAACCAAGTTCCAAAGAGTTGGGACAGACCCCAGGGGAAACATACTCCCCTATGACCACTACTCTACAGTAACCTATGGCTTCACTATAATAAATCTACACTGTGGTCATAATCCCCTCCTGCCTTGAGCAGAGGAAGGCTGACAAGGACCAAAAAGGGCCCAAATCTTGCCCTTTCAATTGTTGGAGGAGTCCCTTAGATGATTGGCTGCAACCCTAGTCAGGATCTGCACAGCTATGACACATAGTCTATCCAAACATAAAAAGCAAAGACAACCCTGAGCCCCGGTGCAGATGCCATCTCTGGGCCTGCCCACTCTTCCATCTTGAGAGTGTCCTTTCACTTGAACGGCTATTAAACCCTTGCTTACTTAAGAGTTTGGCTCTGAGTACTTTCTTGACCAAACTCAAGAACCATGAATGGTTAAGTTAAAGTACTGTATCAGTGTTCAGTGTGCTGAATTAGAATATTCCTATTCTTAGGAAATACCCACCGAGGTATTAGAGTTAAAGGTTATGATATTGGTGCAGAGAGAGATAGCACATGCAAGAACATGAATGACAGATCAAGCAGGACAAAATGTGAATAGGTGAATCTAAATGAAGTGTATTTGGGCCTTGTATGTACAATTCCTATTCTGGGGCTGGGGAAAAGGCCTTACTATCGACACACCCATCCTATACTCTGGGACTAGAACCATATCTGTTTCTTGCCTCCCACCTCCTGGGGCCAGATCCATGGCTACATCTTACACCACCCCAATATTCCCCTCTTGCAATCACACACATGCCTCAGACCCCAATTCTTTTTTTTTTTTTTTTAAGACTTTATTTATTTATTTGACAGAGAGAGAGACACAGCGAGAGCAGGAACACAAGCAGGGGGGAGTGGGAGAGAGAGATGCAGACTTCCTGCCAAGCAGGGAGCCCAATGTGGGGCTCGATCCCAGGACCCTGGGAACATGACCTGAGCCAAAGGCAGATGCTTAACAACTGAGCCAACCAGGCGCCCTCAGACCCCAAATCTATGACCATTCAGTACATACCTATATCTCAGACACTGATGCATTTGTGGTGAGTGAGCCTGTACCCTAGGCCAGGTACCATAGTTGTTCTGAAAAATCCCTGAGGCCTGGATTCTAGCTCTGTGGCCACTCAGTATATTCCCACACTCCTGACACCATTGTCACTGCTGCCATAAGTACACATACTCCCCAGATCACAGCACTGCTGCTGCCATGTTTTTGCCCATGCACCAGACCCCAGTGCCAACAAAGACCCCTTCAACCATCATCTCCCCTACAGGGAGAAAAATAAGATCCAACAGATTTTTCTACCAAAGACACCAGCAGCCCTTGTTACCACCATGGATACACATAACCTTGGCTTCCAAGGACCCTTACTGTCTTTGTCAAGGCTGACCTCAGCTTTTATGGAGCTCCATAAAGGATGTAACATTGTGCCCTCCCTGAACACAGAATTACCACTGCACCCCCACCACAGTAAGAGCTGCTGCACCCCACCCATATGGCACCATCACCCCCACCAATAGATGAAGTTCTTTCCCTAGTAAAGACAGTCTGGAAGAGGTGACTGCTTCCTCAGATGAACAGACATCAATGAAAGGCTATAAAATACATGTGCCCCCCCCACACACAATCAAGGAACCATGACATCAAAAAGCCATAATACTTTTCTGGAAATTGATCTTAAGTAAAAGAAGATCTACAAATTGCCTGAAAAACAAAAATTAAAATAATTGTTTTAAGAAAAATGAGGAAGCCAGAAGACAATACAACAAAGAGAAACAACAAAACATTAGACTGGCAAAAGACCTATCCACAGAGACCTGGCAGGCCAGAAAGGACTGGCATGATATATTCAGAGCACTAAACGAGAAAAATATGCAGCCAAGAATACTATATCCAGCTAGGGTGTCACTAAAAATAGAAGGAGAGATCAAAAGCTTCCAGGACAAACAAAACTAAAGGAATTTGCAAACACGAAAACAGTCCTCCAAGAAATATTGAAAGGGGTCCTCTAAGCAAAGAGAGAGCCTAAAAGCAACATAGACCAGAAAGGAACACAGACAATATACAGTAACAGTCACCTTACAGGCAATACAGTGGCACTAAATTCATATCTTTCAATAGTTACCCCGAATGTAAATGGGCTAAATGCCCCAATCAAAAGACACAGGCTATCAGATTGGATTAAAAAACAAGACCCATCGATATGCTGTCTGCAAGAGACTCATTTTAGACCCAAAGACACCCCCACATTGAAAGTGAGGGGGTAGAAAACCATTTACCATGCTAATGGACACCAAAAGAAAGCTGGGGTGGCAATCCTTCTATCAGACAAATTAGATTTTAAACCAAAGACTGTAAAAGAGATGAGGAAGGACAGTATATCCTACTTAAAGGGTCTATCCAACAAGAAGATCTAACAATTGTAAATATCTATGCCCCTAACATGAGAGCAGCCAATTATATAAGCCAATTAATAACAAAAGCAAAGAAACACATCAACAATAATACAATAATAATGGGGGACTTTAACAAGCCCCTCACTGAAATGGACAGATCATCTAAGCAAAAGATCAACAAGGAAATAAAGACTTTAAATGACACACTGGACCAAATGGACTTCACAGACATATTCAGAACATTCTATCCCATAGCAAGAAGATACACATTCTTCCCTAGTGCCCATGGAACATTCTCCAGAATAGATCACATCCTAGGTCACAAATCAGGTCTCAACTGGTACCAAAAGACTGGGATTATTCCCTGCATATTTTCAGACCACAATGCTTTGAAACTAGAACTCAATCACAAGAGGAAAGTCGGAAAGAACTCAAAT
>NW_027399446.1:5101-7788 GCF_003265705.2 Callorhinus ursinus | reverse complement strand
CCTAACAGAGGTGTGCCTGAGACGTTAAGGGAGTGGAGAAGAACCACGTAACAAGAGAGCAGAAGTTAGAAGAGGATTTATATCTGAACTGAAGCTAAAGGATAAATGTTCACCAGCCAGAGAAGGGCAGCCTTTCAGGATGGCTTCTGGGAAGGGCACAAGTCAGAAAGAAGATCCACAGAGAGGTTGAGGCCAGGCGAAGAAGGACTTTCGATGCTAGGGTGAAGAGTTTGAACTCCATCGGCCAGACAAACAGGGGCAGCTTCCTAAACTAAGAGTGTGACATGATCAGATTTGTGTTTGGAATTCAAATAACCCCAGGTTCAGTCAGGTAACAAATAATGAAAAGTGTAAAACCACAGTGAGGAGAAGCAATGACGAACTGGAGAGAAGTCTGATGCCTGAGCAAAAATAAATGGCTCTTATTGGGCTTCACCTGCTTGTTACTCTGTGTGAACCAATGTGGTCCAGATCATCTGAATTTTCAAGAGAAACTGACAATGTATATTTTTATATAAAATCATCTGATTTTTCTATTTCAACATCTTATTCCAAAAAATGTTTTAGACAAAAAAGAAAAAGGAAATGCACCAATGGGCTGCTTTTACCCAATAAGTCATCATTTTGTCACTTGACCTGTATACATAGTAAGAGTCTGGAGGCCGGGAGAATAGTTAGGGATCTATTGCAAAAGTATAAACCTAAGGCAGGACCAGAGAAGAAAGAAAAGAAAGAAAGAGATGGCTGATGTCAGAATGTAGAATATAGGGGTGTCGGGGTGGCTCAGTCAGTTGAGCATTCATCTCTTGATTTTGGCTCAGGTGATGATCTCAGTGTCATGAGATCAAGCCCCATTTTGGGCTCTGCACTCAGCAGAGTGTCTACTTGGGATTCTCCCTCCTTCTACTCCTTCCCCCACTTGCACACTTTCTCTCTCTCTCTCTCTGTCAAATAAATAAATCTTTTAAAGAAAGAAAAAGTTCAGAAAGTATGAATACCCAACTTTTCATCAACATGGATGGGAATGGAGGAGATTATGTTAACTGAAATAAGTCAAGGAGAGAAAGTCAATGATCATATGGTTTCACTTATTTGTTTAACATAAGGAATAGCGTGGAGGACATTAGGAGAAGGAAGGGAAAAAAGAAGGGGACGAAATTGGAGGGGGAGACAAACCATGAGAGACGATGGACTCTGAGAAACAAACTGAGGGTTCTAGAGGGGAGGGGGGTGGGGGGATGGGTTAGCCTGGTGATGGGTATTAAGGAGGGCACGTACTGCATGGAGCACTGGGTGTTATACGAAAACAATGAAGTGTGGAACACTACATCAAAAACTAATGATCTATTGTATGGTGACTAACATAACATAATAAAATTAAATTAAAAAAAAGAAAAGAATATAGACTCTAGAAGAAAGCCACCAAGTGGTCAATGGAGCAATGTGACTGGGTGTTTTGACTCTGGCCTGTGATTTAGTCCTTGGTGAGACTGTTGTGATTGTAGGTGTAGGTTTTATTAAAAACAGAAACAAAAACAAACAAACAAACAAAACATAGAAAGAAGTAGCAAAGAATGAGTTCTGAAGGGGGTGGAGCAAGACGGCGGAGGAGTAGGAGACCTGGATTTCGTCTGGTCTCAGGAATTCAGCTGGATAGGGATCAAACCATTCTGAATACCTACCTACGAACTCAACAGGAGATCGAAGAGGAGAGTAGCAACAACTCTCTGAACAGAGAAGTGACCACTTACTGGAGGGTAGGACGTGCGGAGAAGTGAATCCGAGGCGATATTCAGGAGGATAGACGGCGGGGGAGGGGGCCTCCGTCGGCCGCTTCTGGCAAGTGCTAGAGCCGCGGAGCACAAAATCGGACCTTTTAGAAGTTGGCTCCGCTGAGGGACATCGCTCCAGTGGCTAAGTTGGGGGGCGGAGGAAGGAACCCTCATGGGACAGTGTGGTTTCAGGACCCTTGGGGTCACAGAAAGACCGGGGGTGCCTGAGTGCAGCAGAGCTCCCAGGTATCGGAGCGGGGAAGCCGGCTGCAGAGACGGAGCTGAGGCGCGGGCTCTCAGCTCGGGGTTGCCATAAACTGTGATCCGCGGCCCAGTCGGGCCACTGCTCCTCCAGCAGGGACCCAACAAGCGGCAGATCCGGGGACACTCCCCTTCCTCCCCGGGGAGGAGCGGCGCGGGAGCGCACCGCAGGGATCTTCTGGGTTTGGAGACTCCATACGGGGTCAGGTGCCAGAGATAGAAACGCTCGGTCACAGGCCGGGTGATCACGGAGTGCGGCCGGAGACCAGGGAGACGGGAGTGATTGACTGCTTTTCTCTGGAGCAAACTGAGGAGTGGGGCCCCAAGTTCTCAGCTCCTCTGGGGCGGACATTGGGAGGCTGCCATTTTCACTCTCGCCCTCCAAAGCTGAATGGAAAGCTTACAGGGAACAAAAGCCCCGGAGAGGAAACCCGAGCAGATTAATTAGCCCGGACCAGGCAAGGGCAGGGCAATTTCGCCCCCAGCAAAGACATTTGGGAACCACGCAACAGGGCCCTCCCCCCAGAAGATCAGCAAGAACCGCCAGCCAAGACCAAGTTTACCGATCAATGAGAACGGCAGAACTCAAGCGCTAGGGGAATATTGGACATAGAATCCATGGCTTTTCTTACCATGATTCTTTAGTCTTTCAAA
>NW_027399446.1:3063-5001 GCF_003265705.2 Callorhinus ursinus | reverse complement strand
CTTTGTTCTAGTCTCCTGCCTGATCACATTCTCTCCCTTTTTTTTTTTAAATCCTCTTCTTTCTTTTTTCAAACAACTTCTTATCTTATCAATTCCCTTTATAAAATCTTTTATAATTTTCATCTTTACAGTCACATTCCATCCCTTCATCGTATTAACCCTTATTTTTGTACATATATAAGTTTTTCTTTCCTTAAAATTTTGGGAGCCACTTTCTTCTAACAGACCAAAATACACCCAAAATCTAGTGTGTGGCACTAATCTATGCATCAGCCTGATCATATATGATCATATTCTGGGTTTTTTTGTTTGTTTTGTTCTGTTTTTGATTGTTTTTATCTTTTTTTTCTTTTTTCTTTTTTCTTTCTTTCCCTTTCTTTTTCCCTGGTTTCAGGTCTTTTCTGATTTGTTTAGAGTATATTTTCTGGGGACGTTGGTACCCTGTCAGCATTTTGTTCTCTTATTCATCTATTCTCCACTGGACAAAATGACAAGATGGAAAAAATCACCTGAACAAAAAGAACAAGAGGCAGTACCAACTGCCAGGCACCTACTCAATACAGATGTTAGTACAATGTCAGACCTAGAGTTCAGAATGATGATTTTAAAGATACTAGCTGGGCTTGAAAAAAACGGAAGTTATTAGAGAAACCGTTTCTGGAGAAATCAAAAACTAAAATCTAACCAAGTTGAAATCAAAAGGGCTATTAATGAGATGCAATCAAAAATGGGGGCTCTAAATGCTAGGATAAATGAGGCAGAAGAGAGAATTAGCCATATAGAACACCAAATGATGGAAAATAAAGAAGCTGAGAAAAAGAGAGATAAACAACTACTGGATCACGAGGGCAGAATTTAGAGATAAGTGATACCATAAGATGAAACATTAGAATAATTGGGATCCCAGAAGAAGAAGAAAGAGAGAGAGGGGCAGAAGGTATATTGGAGCAAATTATAGCAGAGAACTTCCCTAATTTGGGGAAGGATACAGGCTTCAAAATCAAGGAGGCACAGAGAACCCCTCTCAAAATCAATAAAAATAGGTCAACACCCTGACATCTAACAGTAAAACTTATGAGTCTCAGAGACAAAGAGAAAATCCTGAGAGCAGCTCGGAGAAGAGATCTGTAACCTACAGTGGTAGAAACATTAGCTTGGCAACAGACCTATACACAGAGACCTGGCAGGCCAGAAAGAACTGGCATGATATATTCGGAGCACTAAATGAGAAAAATATGCAGCCAAGAATACTATATCCAGCTAGGCTGTCACTGAAAATAGAAGGAGAGATAAAAAGCTTCCAGGACAAACAAAAACTAAAGGAATTTGCAAATACGAAACCAGCCCTACAAGAAATATTGAAAGGGGTCCTCTAAGCAAAGATAGAGCCTAAAAGCAACACAGACCAGAAAGGAACACAGACAATATACAGTAACATTCACCTTACAGGCAATACAATGGCACTAAATTCATATCTTTCAATAGTTACCCTGAATGTTAATGGGCTAAATGCCCCAATCAAAAGACACAGGGTATCAGATTGGATAAAAAGACAAGACCCATTGATATGCTGTCTGCAAGAGACTCATGTTACACCAAAAGACACACCCAGATTGAAAGTGAGGGGTTGGAAAACCATTTACCATGCTAATGGACACCAAAAGTAAGCTGGGGTGGCAATCCTTATATCAGACAAATTAGATTTTAAACCAAAGACTATAATAAGAGATGAGGAAGGACACTATATCCTACTTAAAGGGTCTATCCAACAAGAAGATCTAACAATTGTAAATATCTAATCCCCTAACATGGGAGCAGCCAATTATATAAGGCAATTAATAACAAAAGCAAAGAAACACATTGACAACAATACAATAATAGTGGGGACTTTAACGCCCCCCTGACTGAAATGGACAGATCATCTAAGCAAAAGATCAA
>NW_027399446.1:1817-2963 GCF_003265705.2 Callorhinus ursinus | reverse complement strand
TAGGTCACAAATCAGGTATCAACCGGTACCAAAAGATTGGGATCATTCCCTGCATATTTTCAGACCACAATGTTTTGAAACTAGAACTCAATCACAAGAGGAAAGTCGGAAAGAGCTCAAATACAATGAGGCTAAAGAGCATCCTACTAAAAAATGAATGGGTCAACCGGGAAATTAAAGACGATTTCAAAAAATTCATGAAAACAAATGAAAATGAAAACACAGCTGTTCAAAATCTTTGGGATGCAGCAAAGGCAGTCCTAAGAGGAAAGTATATAGCAATAAAAGCCTTTCTCAAGAAACAAGAAAGGTCTCAAATACACAACCTAACCCTACACCTAAAGGAGCTGGAGAGAGAACAGCAAATAAAGCCTAAACCCAGCAGGAGAAGAGAAATAATAACAATCAGAGCAGACATCAATGAAATAGAAACCAAAAGAACAGAACAGATCAACGAAACAAGGAGCTGGTTCTTTGAAAGAATTAACAAGATTGATAAACCCCTGGCGAGACTTATAAAAGAAAAGAGAAATGACTCAAATCAACAAAATCATGAATGAAAGAGGAGAAATCACAACCAACACCAAAGAAATACAATTATAAGAACATATTATGAGCAACTCTATGCCAGCAAATTAGATAATCTGGAAGAAATGGATGCATTCCTAGAGATGTATCAACTACCAAAACGGAACCAGGAAGAAATAGAAAACCTGAACAGACCTATAACCACTAAGGAAATTGAAACAGTAATCAGAAATCTCCCAACAAACAAAAGTCCAGGGCCAGATGACTTCCCAGGGGAGTTCTACCTAACATTTAAGAAGAATTAATACCTATTCTTCTGAAACCGTTCCAAAAAATAGAAATGGAAGGAAAACCTCCAAACTCATTTTATGAGGCCACCATTACCCTGATCCCCAAACCAGACAAAGACCCCATCCAAAAGAATTACAGACCAAAATCCTTGATGAACATGGATGCAAAAATTCTCACCAAAATACTAGCCAATAGGATCCAAAGGTATATTAAAAGGATTATTCACCACGACCAAGTGGGATTTATCCCTGGGCTGCAAAGTTGGTTCAACATCCACAAGTCAATCAGTGTGATACAATACATTAACAAAAGAAAGAACAAGAACCA
>NW_027399446.1:0-1717 GCF_003265705.2 Callorhinus ursinus | reverse complement strand
AAGGCATCCAAATTGGCAAAGAAGAAGTCAAACTCTCACTCTTTGCAGATGATATGCTACTTTATGTGGAAAACCCAAAAGACTCCACCCCAAAACTGCTAGAACTCATACAGGAATTCAGTAATGTGGCAGGATATAAAATCAATGCACAGAAATCAGTGGCATTCCTATACACCAACAACAAGACAGAAGAAAGAGAAATTAAGGAGTCAAACCCATTTACAACTGCACCCAAAGCCATAAGATACCGAGGAATAAATCTAACCAAAGAGGAAAAAGATCTGTAGTCAGAAAACTATAAAATACTCATGAAAGAAACTGAGGAAGACACAAGTGGAAAAACGTTCCATGCTCATGGATTGGAAGAAAAAATATTGTGAAGATGTAAATGCTACCTAGAGCAATCTACACATTCAAAGCAATCCCCATCAAAATACCATCCAGTTTTTTCAAAGAAATGGAACAAATAATCCTAAAATTTGTATGGAACCAGAAAAGACTTCGAATAGCCAGAGTAATGTTGAAAAAGAAAAGCAAAGCTGGTGGCATCATAATTCCAAACTTCAAGCTCTATTACAAAGCTGTCATCATCAAGACAGTAGGGTACTGGCACAAAAACAGACACATAGATCAATGGAACAGAATAGAGAGCCCAGAAAGGGACTCTCAACTCTATGGTCAACTCATCTTTGACAAAGCAGGAAAGAATGTCCAATGGAAAAAAGACAGTCTCTTCAACAAATGGTGTTGGGAAAATTGGACAGCCACATGCAGAAGAATGAAACTGGACCATTTCCTTACACCCCACACAAAAATAGACTCAAAATGGTTGAAAGACCTCAGTGTGAGACAGGAGTCCATCAAAATCCTAAAGGAGAACATAGGCAGCAACCTCTTCGACCTCAGCCACAGCAACTTCTTCCTAGAAACATCACCAAAGGAAAGGGAAGCAAAGGCAAAAATGAACTATTGAGACCTCATCAAGATAAAAAGCTTTTGCACAGCAAAAGAAACAGTCAACAAACCAAAAGACAACCGACAGAATGGGAGAAGATATTACCAGATAAAGGGCTAGTATCCAAAATCTATAAAGAACTTATCAAACTCAACACCCAAAGAACAAATGATCCAATCAAGAAATGAGCAGAAGACATGAACATTTTTCCAAAGAAGACATCCAAACGGCCAAGAGACACATGAAAAAGTGCTCAACATCGCTCAGCATCAGGGAAATCCAAATCAAAACCTCCATGAGATATCACCTCACACCATTCAGAATGGCTAAAATTAACAAGTCAGGAAATGACAGATGTTGGCACGGATGCGGAGAAAGGGGAACCCTCCTACACTGTTGGTGGGAATGCAAGCTGGAGCAGCCACTCTGGAAAACAGTATGGAGGTTCTTCAAAATGTTGAAAATAGAGCTACCATACGATCCAGCAATTGCACTGCTGGGTATTTACCCCAAAGATACCAATGTAGGGATCTGAAGGGGTATGTGCACCCTGATGTTTATAGCAGCAGTGTCCACAATAGCCAAACTGTGGAAAGAGCCAAGATGTCCATCGGCAGATGAATGGATAAAGAAGATGTGGTGTGTGTGTGTGTGTGTGTGTGTGTGTGTGTGTGTGTGTGTGTGTATAATGGAATATTATGCAGCCTCAAAAAGAATGAAATCTTGCCATTTGCAACGACATGGATGGAACTGGAGGGTGTT
>NW_027399445.1:0-7788 GCF_003265705.2 Callorhinus ursinus | reverse complement strand
CCCATTCTCCTTGATCGATCAACTTGGTCTTGGCTTGCTGGCTGTTTGTGCTGATCTTCTGGGGGAGGGGCCTGTTGCTGTGGTTTCCAAAAGTCTTTGCCGGAGGCGGAATTGCCCCGCCCTTGTCGGTCCGGGCTAAGCAAGCTGCTCAGGTTTGCTCTCGGGAGCTTTTGTTCCCTGCAAGCTCTCCGTACAGCTTTGGAGGACCAGGGCAGAAATGGTGGCCTCCCAATCTCCACCCGGAGGAGCTGAGAACTCGGGGCCCCGCTCCTCAGTGTGTCCTCAGAGAAAAGCAGTCACTCCCGTGTCCCCGGTCTCCGGCCGCACTCCGTGCTCACCCGGCCTGTGATCGAGCGTTGCTATCTCTGGCACCCGACCCCACACGGAGTCTCCAAACCCAGCAGATCCCTGCAGTGCGTTCCCGCACTGCTCCTCCCCGGGAAGGAAGGGGAGTCTCCCCGGATCTGCTGCTTGTTGGGTCCCTGCTGGAGGAGCCGTGCCCCGACTGGGCCGCAGATCACAGTTTATGGCAACCCCGAGCTGAGAGCCCGCGACTCTGCTCCGTCTCTGCAGCCGGCTTCCCCGCTCTGATACCTGGGAGCTCTGGCGCACTCAGGCACCCCCGGTCTCTCTGTGACCCCAAGGGTCCTGAGACCACACTGTCCCGGGAGGATTCCACCCCCCGCTTAGCCACTGCAGCGACGTCCCTCCGCCGAGCCAACTTCTAAAAGGTCCGATTTTGTGCTCCGCGGCTCTATCACTTGCCAGAAGCGGCCGGAGGAGGCCCCTCCCCCGCCGTCTATCCTCCCGAATATCGCCTCGGATTCACTTCTCCGCACGCCCTACCTTCCAGTAAGTGGTCGCTTCCCTTTCAGAGAGTTGTTGCTACTCTCCTGTTCGATCTCCTGTTGAGTTCGTAGGTGTTCAGAATGGTTTGATCCCTATTCAGCTGAATTCCTGAGACCAGATGAAATCTAGGTCTCCTACTCCTCCGCCATCTTGCTCCGCCCCGGATCTTTTGCATTTATCAAATATATGCTGAGCACTGAGTCTATTTCAAACATTCCCAAGGATGCAGTGATACACAGCACCACATCCCTGCCTATGTTACCTAAATTGGCATCTTTTTCACCATTATTTTATGTCATTGACTTTCAGTGATCATCTCAACATTTTACACCTGGAAAACACACAGTTCCTGAGTAAAAGGGTCCTAATTTATAGAACACTGTGAGGAAGTAGATCAAAGAGAAAATTCTAGAATTTTATAGTTCTGTGGCCTCATATATCATTTCAGTTCATGTCTTTGTTTTATAGCTGGAAAACTGAATCGCAGATTTTAAGTGATATGTCTGAGGGGACGTGTAAGATAATTGAGAGATTTAGATCCTCTGATTCCTATTTTAAAGTTTTTCCTGTGCAGAAAATTAAAATCTAAAAGGAATTTAGAGGGGGTTTCTTCCCTTCAAAGAAATATTTAACCACTCAAACAGGGAGTAACTGACGGGATTTGTAATGAACCATGATTTCTGCTTGATGATTGCTTTACCAAACAGAAGCTACCAGTTGAATGATGCTGAAGTCTTTATTACCTGAAAAGAGCCGTGCGATGTGAACTGGCTTTATTTTTTCTATCTGTTTCTGAGGTGTTGTTTGGATGTGATTGCACCTTTAGTCCTTATTTTCAACCTACATATATAATGTTCTGTTGACTCATGTTTACTTTTAGGTTTAAAAGCTCGGTGTTGTCCTTGTTAATTCAAATGAGCCCACTGATTAGACAGGCACAGAAGACAGAGTTGTATTCCACTGCTTAACAGATGAGATCTTTTGTGGAAGCACCAGGCCCTGTTTATCTGAATCGGAATACCATCCCCTCAGGAATGCCCACACACCTAAGGTGCTAATACCGGGGTTTATAAATTTCTCCTGTACACATGTTCTTACCTTCCTCTTACTGAGGGTGCAAGAGGTTCCTTTAACTCGAAATTTCTTGAACATGGTTGGAATGGAATGGGTTACTGGGGCACTTTGGTCATACTGATCTCTGTGGGTGCAGGATCCCATGGCCATGGGCTTCACCAACTCATGGGAGTTTTGGACAAAGAGTGGGGCCGGGTGACTGAGATCGAGGGGCAGTGAGCAGAAGAAGTAACATCTGGGGGCGTCTGGGCGGCTCAGTCGGTTAAGCGTCTGCCTTCAGCTCAGGTCATGATCCCAGGGTCCTGGGATGGAGCCCCATGTTGGGCTTTCTGCTCAGAGGGGAGCCTGCTTCTCCCTCTCTCTCTCCCTCTGCCCTTCCCCCACACCTCCGCTCATTTTTTCTCTCTCTCTCTCTCTGTCAAATAAAAAAAAATAATAAAATCTTTAAAAAAAGGAAAAGAAGTAACATCTGGTTCTTCTTGTTTGACTGTGAAATGTGAAATACGGCCAAGGCAGTCTTAGCCACAGAGCACTTTTTCCGCCCTTTGTGGACCAGAGGTCTGCAGGGTTGAGGGAGAAGGTCACGTTCCAGGTGCTCTGGCAACATAGCCTGCAGCCCAAGTGGGAGGAGTGACAGCAAAGCTGAGAGGCAGCTTCTAAAACGTCCAGGGCCACAGCTGCCGGGGTCAGCGCAGAGTCTCCATTTTCACAAATACTGGGTACTTCTATTTGATTTGCTGATGATGTGGTAGTTTGCGATTCGCTTTTCATGGTGATCCTTTTACCTTCTTTTCGTCCAAACTAGCTGTAGAGGATAACGACCTTAACCATTCACTTATATTCTCAAGTGAGAACTTCTGCCGTGTTTGAAATACTCTGTAAGAAAACATGTGATTGCTTTTGAAATCTGCTTACATTGTCTCAAGACATTTCCTCAATATTTCTGTCAGTTTAGTCGAGAAAGATCTTTTGGATTCTGTAAATTTAATTTCAGCTGTTGCAAATTTCGAATGGTTGTAAAATGGTTTTACATTTTATTATCACCTACTTGTACAAAGATAGTTTTTGGTGGTGGTGACTATTAAAACTTCGAAAAGAACCTCATTAAAAAGTATCAATCAGAAATTTGTGTGGCCAATTCAAGCATAAAATTCACTCTAAAATAAAAGTTATCACCAGAGAAGCAAGCTCAATCTGCATATTTGAATTTTCATGGGATTTTTTTTCTTGGATGTTTCACACAAGTTTAATATTTAATACATTCCTCAGTGATTTTTTATTTTATCTTTTCTTATCATAATTATATTTTAAAGAAAATTTAATGATTTTTTTCTCTACAACCAGCATTACTACACTAAAAAATAATATCATATTTCCTGTTGCAGTAAAAAGAATGCTACATTACACCCTGCTGAACTCAACAGTCCTTTCACAATTTCCTATTGTGGTAATAATAATGATCCTTGTTGTAAGTGATTTACAGTTTATTTGAAAAGAAAACTCTCACTGGCTTATACAGCAACTCAGTGAATGAGGCAGATTGTTTTCTGTTTTTGTGAAGATGACGACAGAAAACAGTGAGGTTAACAGTCTTTCCTACACTCATGAAAACTGAATGGCCCACCTCTTTAGCCTCCTGTCCCGTGGGTCAAGATCCAAGCAAAGTTCCTCAAGAAAGGAGATGACTCTCTCCAGCTAAACTAGAAGGCTGAGATGATGCTGGTTATTATTAGTACAATCACCATTTAAAAAATTAGTTTAAATGCGTAATCCCAGTGCCTGGCTGGCTCAGTTGGTGGAGCTTGTGACTCTTGAGCTTGTGAGTTCGAGCCCCATGTTGGGTGTAGGGATTACTTAAAAAAATTAAAATCTTTATAAATAAATAAATAAAATAAATGCATAATCCTAGAAATCCATGTAAACATTCGTTTTAATATGTTACTAAACATTGCAGGAGAGGGAACGAAGAAATCATCCTTCCATTTGTAGATGATGCTTTGCTCTTGAAGAATAGACTATCTGGTTCATAGGAAAAAGTGCTTTGCTAGGTCACAAAAGAGGGTATGAAAAGGTACATGATCTGGAAACGTGTGAAGTGCTATACTCAGAAGAAAAACCATGTAAGCCAGGCATTACCCACAGTTTTCAGGTCACATGAGTCTAGGTGTAAAACCGGGGTTATGACAACATTCCCCTGCAACTCTTCTCCAGCTCTGTCTCATCTGCTGTCCTAAGACGTCGTCTTCTGCAACCATCTCTCACATCTTTCTCCTTTCCTTCCAGCTCCATTGTCACTTTTCACCGCAGCTTCTTCATTTGTCTCCCTGCATCCTTCCCTTTTTCTATTGTTTATTCTCTTCTACACCGTCATCATGATTTTTGGGGGGCAGTATTGATCTGGTCGTCAACAAATCTGTTAAGCCCCTCTGGGTGCTTCTACTGCTAATCCCCAGGATGGAGCTTGGGGCCTCTCCTGACCCAGCCTCCACCCACCTCTCCACCCTCACCTGTCCAAGGGGTCACTTCCTCCCCCACCCTCTAAGCTCCTGCTCCTCACCATCCACAGACGTCCGTCCACCAACACCCCTCTGTGTCTTCTCTCGCTCTGGTCACCTCAATGACTCCTTTCATCAGTAGTAGCTCTCCTTCATTGTTGTATCCTCAGAGAATCTTTCCCCATCCCCCTGTCCCTCAGTAGCTCCTATCATAGGCTCTGAAAAAACGGCATAACGTTTGCTCGGTCGTGCCTCTCATCTTGGCAATTTTTCATTTATTTGGCAGTTATTTGATTAATGTCTGTTTTTCCCACCAAACTATTGACAGCCTATGAAGAAGGACTGTGTCTATTTTCCCCCCTCACCATTGTGGTCCCAGGGGGCAATACTGAGTCTGATCCAATGCAAATGCTTAGGGCACCTCAGCTGCTGTTTATTATTCTTACTTTTAGTCACTCCAGTCTATGTACTCCTGACGAACTGCTTGGCATTTGCAGTCACTGCACTTTTCCTGACTTTGGCTCCTACAATTCCTACAGTAGCAAAGTCTGACTGCTGCCTCCAACACGGTGTCCCAACATTGCCTCTTCTGGGACAGAGGCAGCCTTCCGCATGGCCTTCATGGAGTCCTCAGAAGAGAGGATGGTGGCAGCACCAGAGCCTGGGCCTGACCCCACCAGGCCCAAGAGGCTACCACTTCCTGAGAGCCTGACAGGAAGAGCCAGCGCACATAGCCAAAGACCAAAGTGGAGTTGATGCCCCATGGGGTAAGTTTGGACCAGTGGGGGACAGAACCTGGGAAGGAGCTGGCCCATTAACTGCTCACCCTTCTTCTTTCTAGGAAACTCAGGCTTATATAATTTATTGTTTAAAACATCTTCTTTTTGAGGAACATCAACTTAAGCAATTTGAAAATATTCATTCATTCATGCATACATTAGCTAAATATTTATTAAAGTCATCCTAGCAGATAGGCTTCATTTTGGGCCTTTTAAGTACAAAAATGCAGAAAAAGTTATTCCTCAATTTTCGACACCACTTTTAAGGAGGGAGAAGGAGAAGCACACATGTAAACAAGGTATCAGGAGATTGTAGTAAGTGTTCGATAAGAAAATAACCATTAACTTTTGTCTGGAGCTTTTAGGAGGCTTTTCTCAGGGGAGGCTAACATATGAGGTGAATCCTAAAAGGATGAGGAGGGACTCCCCCAGCAGATGAGATGGGTCAGAGAGTTCTGGAGAAAGGTGGGGGGAAAGCTCTCCAGGCAGAGGTGAGGAAAATCATGGTACAGAACCAGTTGGGGGAACAGCAAGAGTTTATTTGGATGAAACGAAGCTGCGGAGGACTTCAGGCTCAAAGCCACAAAGGAACACAAACTGTGTGGTGGTCTGGTGAATCACATTTTTTTTTTTAAGATTTTATTTATTTATTTGACAGAGTAAGACACAGCAAGAGAGGGAACACAAACAGGGGGACTGGGAGAGGGAGAAGCAGGCTTCCCGCTGAGCAGGGAGCCCGATGTGGGGCTCGATCCCAGGACCCTGGGACCATGACCACAGCTGAAGGTAGACGCTTAACAACTGAGCCACCCAGGTGCCCCATGAATCACATTTCTGAAAAAGACAGTGGAGAAGGTCCAGAAAAGCATCCAGGTAAAATGAAAGAGGCCACTGGGACCTGGTTGGTATCAACCAACTTCATTTATTCCCTGCTTCATTTTGTAGAAGTATCTTGGGCGGTGGGGCGGAGCAAGATGGCGGAGGAGTAGGAGACCTGGATTTCGTCTGGTCTCAGGAATTCAGCTGGATAGGGATCAAACCATTCCGAACACCTACGAACTCAACAGGAGACTGAAGAAGAGAGTAGCAACAACTCTCTGAACAGAGAAGCGACCACTTTCTGGAAGGTAGGACGTCCGGAGAAGTGAATCCGAGGCAATATTCGGGAGGATAGACGGTGGAGGAGGGGGCCTCCGTCGGCCGCTTCTGGCAAGTGATAGAGCCGCGGAGCACAAAATCGGAACTTTTAGAAGTCAGCTCCGCGGAGGGACGTCGCTCCAGGGGCTAAGCGGGGGGTGGAATCCTCCCAGGACAGTGTGGTCTCAGGACCCTCGGGGTCACAGAAAGACCGGGGGTGCCTGAGTGCGGCAGAGCTCCCAGGTATCGGAGCGGGGAAGCCGGCTGCAGAGACGGAGCCGAGGCGCGGGCTCTCAGCTCGGGGTTGCCATAAACTGTGATCTGCGGCCCAGTCGGGTCACTGCTCCTCCAGCAGGGACCCAACAAGCGGCAGAGCTGGGGAGACTCCCCTTCCTCCCCCGGGAGGAGTGGCGCGGGAGCGCACCTCAGGGATCTGCTGGGTTTGGAGACTCCAAATGGGGTCGGGTGCCAGAGATAGAAACGCTCAGTCACAGGCTGGGTGAGCACAGAGTGCGGCCGGGGACCGGGGACACAGGAGTGACTGCTTTTCTCTGGGGGTGCACTGAGGAGTGGGGCCCCAAGTTCTAAGCTTCTCTGAGTGGAGATGGGGAGGCCACCATTTTGACCCTGGTCCTCCAAAGCTGTACCAGAGCTTGCAGGGAACAAAAGCTCCTGAGAGCAAATCCCAGCAGCTTGCTTAGCCCTGACCGGAAAGGGTGGGGCAATTCTGCCTCCAGCAAAGACCTTTGGGAACCACAGCAACAGGCCCCTCCCCCGAGAAGATCAGCAAGAACAGCCAGCCAAGACCAAGTTTACCGATCAAGGAGAACAGGAGAACTCCAGCGCTAGGGGAATACTGCACATAGAATTCATGGCTTTTTTTTACCATGATTCATTAGTTTTTCAAAGTTAATTTTTAAATGTTTTTTTTAATTTTCCTTTTCCCCTTTTTCAACCAACATCTTATCAATCCCTTTTTTTAAAAAAAACATTTTTTATTTTTCATTTTTAGAGTCATATTTTATCCCTTCATAGTAGTTACCCTTATTTTTGGCATATATATATATATATAAGTTGTTCTCTCTTTAAAATTTTGAGATACGGTTTCTTCTAACAGATCAAAATATACCCTAAATCACTAGTGTTTGGCTTTGTTCTAGTCTCCTGCCTGATCACATTCTCTCCTTTTTTTTTAATCTTCTTTCTTTTTTCAAACAACTTCTTATCTTATCAATTCCTTTTATAAAATCTTTTATAAATTTCATTTTACATTCATCTTCCTTCCCGTCATTGTATCAACCCTTATTTTGTACATATATGTCTTTCTTCCTTAAAATTTTAGGAGTCACTTTTTTCTAACAGACCAAAATACGCCCAAAATCTGGTGTGTGGCACTGATCTGTGCACTAGCCTGATCATATTTGATCATATTCTGGTTTTTTTTGTATTGTTCT